>NC_054871.1:9718300-10021330 GCF_018320785.1 Cheilinus undulatus | reverse complement strand
TATAAGATACAGAAGTCAAACATCATTTCGGTCTGTGCAGTTCAGCTTAGGGTAGCTGGATCACAAGCCCATTTGCTTCCTGTTTTAAGGTAGTTTTAAAATGTTGATGGGATTAACAACTGGCAGTGTCTAACTGGTGTTTTATTGTAAAATTGACCTGCGCTCTGCACATGCCTGTGTTTAACTTCCTGTTTGGATCAATTAACTGTATTCAGCTTGTTTTGTGCTGGCAGGGGCTCCAATGAAAACAGACATAGCACATTTCTTGAGTGGAGAAGAGTGGAATGGCACTTGTGGCATGTGCCGTAGATTGTAGTGCATGCTGTGGAAACCTAAAGATTGAGAAGTCTTTGGAGTGCACAGAGTAAACCGGACACTGCAGACTTACCCGGTCTAAATGGGGAGTTAAGGACATCCTCCTGCTGTCTACCATGGACTTAAGAATGCTGAAGTGACAGTGAATGTGAGCAGACATTGTGAGATGATCTCAGTGAAATGACAAGCATCTGTTTTAAGGAGCTCATGCCAAATTGTAATCCAAAGTCACAGTTTACTTTTCCAAAAGAAGCTGCATAAAAATGCAGCTCTACAAAGAGAAAATATCTGTTACATCTGGAGATCTTTCCTTCTCTTGATTTCTGTTGTTCTGTTAAAAAAGGCCCCTGTTGTTTGGCAGCGTCCTGTCATCTACTCTGCTCTCTCCTCCTCCTACCTCTCATTTTCTCACTCACCCTCTTCTGTGGTCTTATAAGGTTACAGAGCAGAACTTAGTGAGACTAAGCAGGACTGTGTGAGTGTTTGTTAGTGAATCCTGTGTTCTTTGGTCCATGATGTCCTCCTCAGGTTAACACTTAGTCCCAGAACTGGGCCTGCTTTTATTTCCTTCCATGCTCCAGTTGAGCCTGGGAACAAACACCTGCACACACCAACTATGCACAGGTGCACACATGCATGAATTTCCAGTATAACAGTTATTTACATGCAACCCAATGAGGGTGAATACACTGCAGCCAGCACAGGCCTTAACTCTGGGACAGAAGCCCACTGAGCTGTTTTTACGAGCATCATCAGTCTGGTTTTATTACGAAGCTTCTCTTTTTCTCTCTCTTTGTTAATGTTCATTCTGTGCTCTCACATTTTCCAAATCATCCTCCCAAGTCCCTGATCATCCTTTCCTCTTTCTCTCAGCTTTCACCGATCTTTCCTTTTCTCTCAAAATTTTTGCAAGTCCCAGTTTACTTCCACTAGCTGACTGCACCTTTCCATTCATTCTCCAGTCTTGATTTTAATCGTGCTAATAATTCACTTAGACTGCTTGAGCCCAATGTGGTACTTAGTCTGGTTATGCAGGCGTCATTCTGATACCAACTTCTTTCTTGTTGTCTTGAAGCGCATGGCCAGGCATTATAAGGAACTGCCTACTTTAATAGGCCGAAATCTTACCCTGGTAATATGCCAGGTGAACACTGGCGGTTTTTAGGCCCTTTGGGGACATCCACAGTACAATCAGAAGCTTGTGGCAACCCTACTACCCAATTGGACTGTACCCTAGGTCGTGCCTACCTGCCACATCTATCCCTTATTCCAGGTGTGCATTTAGTTTTTTTTCAGCAGATTATTTTCCCATGCCCCTGGTAATATACAAGGACATCCAGAACATGAACTTGGTTGCGTCGATCCACCTTCTCCCCCCAACTGCACCTTCAGGTGGCTTACCCGCCACATCTACTCTTTACTTAAGTCTCAACTTTTGCCCAAGCATGCCTACAAGTTCAGCATATGTGTCTGCTTTGCCTGAAAGAAGCATCAACTCCTTAGAAAATAGAGATCGACAGACAACACCATGATGATATTAAGACAAGAGATACTGGACTAATCAGTTAACAATAGTTGCGGTAGGAGTCAAATCATCTTGAGTTTTGGGACATTGAGCCACAGTAAAATGCCAGACAGGCAACAGAAAACTGTCAGGAAGACACCAAGTCAGAGCCCGAATGGAAGAAAGGCAGTCTTGATAGATCAAATTCTCAGCAGATTAAGCCTATAGCAGAAAAAGTGGCAGCTAGTCCAAGCCTGAAACCTTACAAAGTGCTTCATCAACAAAGGGAAATTCGTCAGATTAATCTTAAAAAAACAGAGTATGTCTGCTCCCTCAGCCACAAGTGATTGGTAGTTCTTGGACCTCATGACAAAAGCTCCACCTCCCATACTAAATGATAGATATCCGGCACCAATGATTTGACATGAATAAGGATCAGTCAGGATGATGATAAAACATAGGAACATGGACCTGGATACAGAGAGAATGGAAGAAAAACTGCTCGATGAATCAGGTTCCAAGCAGTCTAAGCCTATAGAGGCAAACTTTGACCTGGTAAAAGCCTCATCCAGCCCATAGTGCTTTATCTAAATAGAGAAAGTTGTCATTACAATCTTGAAAATATAGAAGATGATCAGCTTCCTCAACCATAATTAGTGGATAATTTGTGGACCTGATGACAAAGCTCTGCCCCCTGTAATATAAGATAAATATTCGGCACTACTGTTTGATATTTTTATTGTACAAGTCAAAATGTTGATATACGTATGTTTCGATATTTTGTCCAATTTAAAGATGTTGTTGCAGCAGTATTTTTATCTTCCCCTATTTCAGTAGTGATTTTGGCAGGAGAAGCTTTGCCATTTATCTTTGTAAGAATGTCAAATCAATGGAAGTAAGCCTAGCAGCAAAATTATGGGTTAGTCGAAGATTAAACCAAACTATGAGCTCTATCAAAAAAGAAAAAGTTGTCAGCCTAGTCTAGAGATGACATTTGCTTCCTTGACACTAACTGGTAGATAGTTCAGAAGTTAATGGATCTAAGTAATGCCTCCTGTACTACTTTAAGAGACGCTAGGTGCCACTTAAACAGTTGGCATTTGGCAATTTCAATGACCTAGGAATGTTACTGGAAAGCAAGATCTCTTTCAGGTATGATATTGCCCAAAGAAGATATTTGTAAGGTAAATTCTATACCTCTTTTTTACAACGAGGAGAGAATAGTTTGGGAGAAAAATTTTTCTTGTTCAATCAGTACAGGTTCAGCAGCATTAATTAAGAGCCAGAAGACCTTGGTAGACTTATAAGAGCAGCCTGGTGTCACTGCTCACTATTTCTTATTTGTAGTACTGATTTGTTTCAAGTCCTAACCCCTGCAGTGCTTATTGGTTTTGATGTTCTTTTAATAGACAAGACGTTTTCTCATGTCTGCATGCCAGACTGATCCATGGAGTTTGTACATCCAGAAGTCTGGTCTCAGGCAATCAGAGGACGGAAAGGAAGAAAAATCTAAGTGGGAAATGATTTCTGAATTTTCCTCTCTTAAGCACATATCTTTCACCTCTTTAGGGCAGAAATATTACATAGCCGTATTGATAAAATGGTGGGTTTGCTGTTTTTCCAGATAACCCCAGACTTAGGTCAGTTTTCCAGCTAATAGGGAAGAAAGAGGACCTTGGGAGAGGCCCTAATAACAGAGCGGGAGGGCTCATACATCATCCTCACTCACCACACCAACCAGCCTGGCTCCACTGCAGCCTCTAGACCATAAAACAGTAGTTAGTTTCTATGCATCATCACTGAAATTGAACATTTCTGATTTGGCATAGCCTCACCCCTGAGGCTACCCCTTTTTTACTCTCTTTGTCTGTATTTTACTTGACGTCACATCAAGCCTCCCTCTTATTCCCATGACTTAAAGTTTGTAGTTCTGCTCTAATTCCCATAAACTGCTGTGACTGTAAAGTTGCACCAAATTCTTAGAACTTTATAGAGGTTAAGCTCATGTCCCTGCCTGATTTTTATCATCAGAGGGCAAACACAGTTGGAGGAAGATCAGAGCCTGCTTTTGTTAAAAGTTCTGTGTGGAAAGTTGGTGTCTGGACTTCTATAAGACACCTCAGTGTTAACCATTTACTGTATTTTTTGTCACTATAGGATGACAATGTGCTTGCACTGAGTTGAGAGTGGAAGACGTTTAAAAACTTTGACCAGCTTGCGATACTGCAAAATATGAGAGTGAGCTGCTGATATGAAGTCTTAAAGATCCAGATTTATGATGCATGTTCATATTTATTATCAAATGGCTTCTTGAGTTTAGGTTATTTTGCTTTTCTTGTTTTATTTAAAGGAAAAATTACAGATTTTTATTTTTGACCATTGAGAGAGCAGCATGATTTGCTGCGGTTCAAAAACCACTTGGTGGTTATATAGGTCTGTCAAGTGAAGAGTCTTTTCTGTTGCCTAATAACCTTTGAACTCCAATATCTAAACAGCTCATCCTTGGGTGAAGGTGAAAGTGCAAAGTTTGGAGAAGTTTCTTTAATTTGTCTTTTGGGCAACAAATCTGTCCAGGGAAGGTGGTTATTTCTGTCAAAAGAGACCAATGATGACTCATGATAGGAATAAAGACGCTAACCACAGCCTCAGGGATGAAGCCAAACCTTTTGTCAGACAATTTGTTCAACCATGAGTAGGTATTTCAGCTCAGACAAAGCCAATGCCACCTAAAACTACATCAATTCAGTAACTCAAACCACCAGGCCAAACTTTTTTTCATATATACATGTCTAGTTTGCGTATGGGAAATCTCCAGTATCAAATATATGATCCCATTAGGACCTAAACTAAGAGCCGTTGATTCGAACTGACACAGGTGCCTCCTATTTTTAGGCCCTTATTAACAAATGGGCGTATTACAATTGCTTCCCTCTGTTCCTGGGAAACATTAGAAAGCTAATCTTAAAATTACTCGGCAGTTCATCTCAGATATTCCACATGATTATCTCAGTTAAAGAGAGCAAACAGATGTGACCTAAATAGAGGAGATGCAGAGCTGTAGAGAAGGAGAGGGAGAAACAGAAGAAAAAATAATCTTGTTCTACAGCTTTCTACTCACAAAAAATCAATTCTAGTTAGAGCTGATCACTGGAAAGTCTTCAGATCAAACCAAAGGGTCCTCTTTGTAACCACTTTGATGATCTTTTCATAGCGACTACTTCCAGGCAGAGATGTCACAACAGCTGTCGTTTTAGAGTCTGATATACACCCAGTTTGCAAAAAAGTTGTGACAGTTTTGACAGTACTGTGCAGAACTTTTAGGCATTTTTCCGCTGAAGTAAGGTGTGTAATGGCAAGTAAGCCCTCCTGAGGGTCCCATTGGTTGGGAAGGAGGATTGACACCACAGAGCACGCTTTACATGCTCTTGCATATTACCTGGGGCTTGAGAAAAACAAACTGTTGAGACATAACAGAGTCTACACATGTAGAGCCGAGTAAGGGGTGGATATTGTGAGTAAGCATGGCCAAGGCTACTGTCTGGGCGTGTAGTAGGGATGCCATGAGCTCTTGCCGTGCTGCAGGTGTCCCAGGGGCACGGAAACAGCCAGCGGTCTCTGGATTGTCCATGCCTTTAAAAGGCATGGACAAAAGAAATACTGTCAAGACTGACCTTGGCTACGATGCACGTGTGTCAACATGTATCCCCATCTCCAGTCCTGGGTTGTGGCACATCGGGCCCAGTGATGAATCCTTCACACACTGCATGCCCACGAGCTAACTGTATAATGTAAAAACACTGGAACAAGAAAGATTTCTGTTTATATTATATATACTAGAATAATATATACATCCCTATTCTTGTGAGTTTTGATTACATTTTTCTGAAGAAGTTCAGCATTTTATATTCTAAGATATCTATGGTTTATCTTTCAGTGATTGGCAGAAAAAAAAGATTGAAAAATAACTGTTGCAGCCATATTGAGTAATGTAATGATACCTAGCCCTTAACTGCACTGACGTTTTGTCAAATGTTGCTTCAGCTTCTCTGTATCATTATCATAAACTTCATTGTTGTTCACCTTTCCTTTATTCCTTTCCCCTGTATTCTCATGTCGTGCCCCTCTATTAAACTTTCACTTGGCTGCACTTGGATAGCTCTGTGTTAGTGAAGCTGCAGCTTCCCCTTCTCTTCTGTCCTTTGTGAACTGTAAGAGCTCTGTATTTCTTCAGGTCCGCTCACCCAGAACACGGGGAGAATTTAGACTCACTTTTGGGCCAAGACTGGCTGCACAGAAGGTCATTTTTTTAGTCCCAAAACACAACTGAGAAGAGCTGAATCCTCTGTGTTTAAGCTTTAAAGAACTGTAACAGTCCTGAGCAGAACTCATAAAAGTTTGTGTCTGTTGTTCGGAACCTCCTGACTTCCTCACTAACAGGTGCAGAGGCCCAGAGCTGTGCTCATTATCACAGCTCATTTCACAAGCGCCAGCGCACAGTTGTTACCGTCCTGACACAGCACTCGTGAAACAACACATTATCACCCAATTAGTGTGACCCTGTGTGAGGCGCCTGGTGCTATTTGACTGCACACTCTCTCTCACACTGTCACTCTGCATCAAACACATGCATTGATAATGTTTACATCTTCTACATTCATGTGTAAAGTTTTATTACACTCCTGAATCAAGGCTAGCTTTGCAGATAAACTTGTCCATAGTGTCTCTGCTTGTGAATGTAGGATTCATGCCTGTAGTTGGCCAGCGGCCATGAGCTCATTCATCATGTTAAACTATCCCATTCTGCACTGATATACATGCATACACATGTTGCATCAGCCTGTAAAGCAGAGCTTGATGTAAGCATGGGATAGTGTTGTCAGCCATCCAAAGAATCAGCGGAGATAAAACTATTTCAGCTCCCATCCTTGTCATTCCTGCATGTTGAAGTCCAGCACAGGCCTTTTCATTTGTCAGGAATCAACTTCTGACCTGCGGCAGCGCACACTGAAGCCCATTTTTCTGCCTCTTCTCTCCTGTAATGAAAAGCAGAGGGCCGCTCTGTCGTCGGCTGGTAATAACGCAGCATTAGGTCCACATGGCGTGCTGATAGGCTCGCTGTTGTACATTCAGAACTTTGATCTACTCTTGCAGATGTACAGTGCTGTCACCTGTATTGTTGTGCAGTTAAGTTGTAAAAATGTCTCATGGTAGAGCTTGCTTTGGTATTTCTGCATTTTATTTTTTCACATTTATCCTTGCTTTGGCCCTTTTTTAAATTTTGAGGCATCCTCTTGTTACCAAAAGTCTTGGCAGGAGCAGTTTGTTTAAACTCCTGGCTTCTGTTCACACATGTTATCCCAAAGTGAAGCTTGTGGGCGTGTGAAGTATTAAGCTACAACAACAATCATGGATATTCCCCTATAGACTGTGCATAAATAGTTGACATAGCCTCTTGGTCTTGAAGAAAAGCTGATGCAAAAAGTGCCTTCAAACTGCATTCTCTCATGGCCAGAGAAACGGCTAAATAATAACATACAGCCAGATGCAAAATTGGCCCAACTCTTGTCATCAGTTCACAGTTTCCTTACGAGTTTATGGACTAAATATTAAACATAACATGATGCTAAGTTGATTAGTTATGGACCCATTTAGAAGAAAATTTTCAGTAACTCAGAATATAGTTAAAGGAGTTGCTGGCTCTGGCTGTCACTTCTCTACCATTGCAGTCTGTGGATCAAGATAACACAATGTTCATCCACACTGCCTTAAGAATATGATCACCTTTGATTAATTACACAAGTAAAAATGTTCTTTAAGAATTTCAAACTGCAGCAGAACGTCAAAAAAGCAATCCAAGACGCACGAAGAGATTAAATGCCTTTATTTTACATAGATAAATGTGTATAAAATAGCCTACTTGTTGCACTCTACAGCTCTGATGAAGACCTGAGTAGGTTGCAATCGTATAGGCTATATTTAAAAGTATTATATATATGTCATGTAAAATAAAGCATTTTAATTTTACGCTAAACGTATGGCGATATAGCCTTGAACTGCCTTTTTGTAGGGAAGTCACAGTTTGAAATTTTAGAGACTGAACCCCCAAGATCAAGTGAACTAAGCAAACTAGGTTTTGAATTGAATTTCCTCCTGATATCAAATGGATAGATATTTTAAAAAATAAATATATAGATTAGACTTAAATCTCAGTCATAATAGCACACTTAAAGTTTATTGCATGTTTTTGCATGTTTCCCCCCATGCATGCATGGCTTCTCCCCGGGTACTCTTGCACCAAGACATGCTCGGTAGGTTCACTGGTGACTCTAAATTAGACATGGGTGTGTGTGTGTGAGCTGGCCTGGTTTTCTGTCCCTATATGTCAGCCCTGCAATTGACTGGTGACCAGTCCAGGGTGTACCCCACCTCTCACCCAATGACAGCTGGGATTGGCTGCAGGCCCCCTGTGACCCCACGTGGGATAAGTGGTATTTACAGCTGATATGTCACATTTTGGCTCTTAATTAGCACAACAATGGTGGTTTGGGAGCTTGAAAACCAACACCTACCAGGGTGAACGGTCTCTATCATTGTGTTAGCTGGTAATTAGCAGTTCCCTTTAGACATATAGACTTTTTTGCATGTGTGCACTATGCTTTCCAGTCCTTAGCCATTAGCCATCTGCAGCAATGGTGGACATCCTGAGTTCTGTTCATGCTGCTCACCCATAGTCAGCATTTTTTTCATGTATTCTTTTATCATGGGGTCTGGAGTAGCAAACTGCCTGTTTTGTGTTCTCTTAATATTAGTGATATTAGTTCTTCTCATTACTTATGAATGTAGGTATACATACACCAACTGTATAAGATGACACCACAAATTTCCCCCACAGGACAACAAAAGTATTGTGAATTTTAAGCTGTTGAATAGTAGTAGTAGAAAATGCAACCATAGTAGTCTGTTGTCCTTTGGTTAAGCAATAATTTGCCCAAAGTTAAGTTGTCGGCTTCCCAACATCATGCAGCTTCTTCTTGTTTGGCGCTGGGAGCATGCACATATTTCAGGGTTTGGTTCACTATGACTGGCATCCTGTTGCATTCCTACTGTCTGAGTCTTTTAATATGAATGGTGCTTTGTCATTTTTTTCCTCCTCCTCTCTGAAAAATCAGAAACATGCTAATCATATTCTCCACTTCCTTTCTTTACAGGGTCCGGGTTTCCCCAAGACCCCAACGTGATATCTACGACATCCTGGAACGCCACTAATGATGGTAACTACACGTACATTAACACAAACACAAAGCAGGGCACAATTCGACCCATCCTTACTAACATCTTTCCAGCTACGCTGTGATTGCTATGAACTCATTCACAGATGGTACTCTGGACTGTTATCCCACATGTTTTGTTTAAAATTACAATGAGTTTAAATCCTCTTTAAATGTTCAGCTTTAGTAACCCAGACAACACCCATTGTCCCAGCATCAGCTGCTATTGAGGATAATTGATGGAATAAGTTACACATCGACCCACTCTAATTGTGAAAGTACAGCCACAGGTGCATCGCATTTCTTTAATTTCCACTGACCTAGATTTAGTTTGTTCTAAAGCAGCAGCTTCAAAATGCTGTCAGTATATCGTCTAAAACTTTGCTCGCTATATTGTTCATAGGAGTATCTCTCAGCTTGACTTTTATGGTGCCATCCTTCATCAACTACCTCAGTGTGTCTAGTCTTCAGACATACAATACCAGGGGAATTATCAAATCAAATTTTTGTTGCCTGGTATGCAGATCAGATTTTCTCATGAGACATGTGTACGTCTTTACAGCGCTAGTTCTGAGAGAATGAAGACCACGGTGACTGAGGAAGATAAGAAGTGCAAAAGAGAGAGTGACCGAGCATGGAGGTGGATAAAATGCAAAAATCTGAGTTTACATGCCTGCAGTTATTACTCATTACAGATTGCATAGTGAACAGTAGGCTGTATTGTTATTGTTATCATCAGTGTTTTATGTTTAGCATTAAGTCATCTAAGCCAGAGATTCCCCAACTTTTTCAGCCTGTGAATCCCAAAAACAGCGACAAAGATTGGGGACCCCACTGTCCCAGAGGGTGGCTAAAGCATATAGATACACTTAGACACAATTCTCATGTACTAACTCTGCTTTTATTGAGAATTAAATCTATTTTAAGAATTTTTTTCAACAAAAATGGACAAAATATTCCCCTTTCAATCAAACATCCCGTAACCCCGTGTCTTTCAAACCCCCCTGGGTATCCCAACACCCACTTTGAGAACCCCTGATCTAAGCCAAGATACGTGTCAGGATTTCATACAAATTAAGCAATAAATCCATTTTACCCTTAAAGGGTTTCCTTTTCTGATCACCATATTAATTTTATTAACCCATCTTAACCACCCAGCGATCCATATTTTCCACTTATCTAGGGCCGGTATGTGCAGCAGGCTAAGCTAGTCAACCTTCACACCCCTCTCCCCAGCAATGCTGCCCAGCTCCGCCTGGGAAATGTCAAGGTGTTCTCAGGCCAGATGGGATCTATAGGTACTCAATCTAGTTTTGGGTCTACCAAAACCAAAGATTAAGTAATTGCTCGTAATTTTGGTATAATTTTTGTGTGGATACTTAAGGGAATTTGCTTAGAAATGATCTAGTATTTTCGTGGAAATTTAGGGGGCATGTTTGAATATTTTTGAGTTCTATTGAAAGATTTGACGAAGTTATTTAGAATTTTTGGGGCATTTTCATTGGAATTTGAGGAATTTCTTAGTAGATTTTTGTAAATGGGATTGGGAATTTATGGGTAGAGGGTTGTTCTTTGAGAATTTCAGGGACTTTCATGGAATTTTCAGGGAATTGTTTGGATTTTTCTGTCATTTGCAGGAATTTGGGTGAATGCATTTGTAACTTTTTAAGAATTTGGTAAGACACGATAAAGGGAAACTTGCTTGTAAATTTTTGTAGGAATTTGCATGGCATTTTCAGGGACATTTTTATTTGAATTTTTAGGCTTTATAGGGAGGTTTTACTGGAAGATTTGAGGACTATGTAAAGAAATTTGGGGTTAAATTTTTCTGGAATACTTTAAAAATATGTTTAAGAATTTTGATAAGAATTTTCGGTAATTTCTTTTTAATGTTAGGGAATTTCTTTCAATTTTGGAATGAAAACAAATTCCTGTTCATAGAAAGGGCTAATGTTTTAACTTATCAGACTTTACTCAGCCCAAATAAGTGGAAGAACCTAAAAATGCTTTCCAGACAAAAGTTTGGATCTCAGGAGGTTATACCCAAAGCTCATGACCGTAGGTGAGGGTTCCTGGAGACAGGTATCTTCTGGCTCAGCTCCCTCTTCTGTCCATATGGTGTGTCAGGTTAGAAGCCAAGATCCCAGCAAAAACACCAACATAAATCTTCAAAGTGGGGTAACTGGTGTCTGATTTCACTTATTTAAACATTGAAACATGCATTACCCGTCGCCTAAGGCCACTAAAACATTGAGTACTGTGAGAAATATGGGCGTAAGAATGCTGAAAACATTGCCTATTTTCCTAACACTGGCTTAACGAAGCAGCAGAGGTTCTTGCCAATTAAACTGATGTGTTTTAGGTGATGATAGTCCAGCATATCCTGCTGGAAGAGCTTAAAACCACTGTCCTCCTTCCAGAATTCCAGGAATAACTCAGTCAAATCCGTCCCACTTTCTGTATATTGTATTAACACCGTTTCCCAGAGTTATCGGTCTGATCTGGCCCCCCTCTCTTCAGTTTCCCTCCAGCTTGGAAAGCAGACATCTGCCTTATCCCCCATGAAGATCCCTGCTTTGGAAGACCCTCAGCGTGCAACTTTCCGCAACTTGACCTTTATTTTTGCTCTCTGAGTTTGTTCAGCTCAACTTTTGCAAAGTCAAAGCTCCCACAACATCCGCCCTGCAGGAAAAAGACCTCAAGGACAGTGGTCATATCTGGACATGATTGAGTAGGTTATTCAGGGTTATGGTGACCAATCTGGGATGCTGAATGTGAAAGACTAATCATGAAAAAGTTACATATTGACACCTAAAGGCCTACAAGAGCTGCATGTGTGAGTGTCAGTTTGAGCTCAGCCCTATGACTAACATCTGTTTCTTATCTGATGGATGGAGGGTGATTGCAGCACTTGTTTTGTCTGCAGGCGGGGGGATGGTTTTGATTGTCCGGGTAGACAGCTTTCAGGTAGCATGGCTCTATCAGGGTGTATCAGTAGCAGGAAGTTATCGCGCTGAAAGAGGCTCATTATTGGACTGAAATCAGGGGTGATGATAGCTTGCTGAGCTCTTTTCCCTGAGGCTTTCATTCTCTTTGTTTCATTTTGTGTTTTTTGCTTCCTTTACTTCCTCTGTTACCCTGCTGGAGAGCGACCCAGCTTTAATGAAATTCACCTTTAGCGTAGCTGGCAATGCTACAGTCCATGCTCCTCAGTGTTTCCTCTGAATTTGTTTAGTTAGCTGTGCAGCTGCTCAGGTTTCTGCAGCCTGCACAGCTAGCACAGCTCTCCTCCTGCCTGTGTTATTGCATGTAGACCTTTAGGAGAAAATGAAAAGGTGTTGTGTAACAGAACCATGCATAGTTTGTGTGTATTGTGGTTGTGTGGGTGTGTGTGTTTATGTTTGTGTGCCTGCGTGTGAGTGTTTGATTGTACAGAAAAAAACCTCTGCAAGAAAATGCATGCTGATGACAGGGCACCGTTTAGTCGCCCGCCACATTAAAGGGACAGTCTGCGACGATGGTTTAAGTTTCACTGTAGTCCGGGTGCCAAGTACCACAACAGCCACCACCAGACAATCACAAACAGAGCGACTTTGTGACACACACGATGGCGGGACATCTTTCTCCTTGTCACCTCTCATCTCTTCTTCTCTTTTTCTCTCTTGATCTTTTCTTTTTCGCTCATTCGCTTCAGTTATTAGAATAGCTAATGAAGTGTACAGTGACAAGCTTCAAAAACATTTTCTTTCCAACTAGGAAATGGTGATAAAGTGACTGTGGATGAAACACACTTCTGTACTTTAAGAGAGGGTGTGTGCTTATTCCGTAAAAATAAAGTGCTTTCTGTTTTTATGAAATGCAGCAGACCTAACCGTACACATAAAGGTAGTGATGTGCAACTTACACATGCCACTTATAACAGTCCGTAAGCACAGACCCATCATACTGTTGTGATGATAGTTTGTAGGTCAGACAAACTAATAATGCTCATGAAAGTAGGTGTGCACACTCTCTCATGCCAAAAACATGTTGAAACATAAGTAATAACCAAAAGCCCTATAAGTGGGTGTCTTTATCCTTAGAGCTGTGCCAGTGGTGGGCAGTAAACCTGTTTAGTACTGTTTTCTGTACAATTTAGAATATAATGAATTTTTGCAACACTGGTTTAAATGCATGTGCTTTGTTGTAGTTCACACACAATGCATAAACAATGCCACCGCCCATATAAGGGAAGAAAGGGAAGAACTTTCTGGAGCCCAGTCAAACTGGAGGCCCACGGAGGTCAGCCAGGTCATGGTCAGTTGTAAAGTTAAGCTGTGATAACCATATATTATTCTTAACTTGAATGATGACCATGCTTTTCAACTCATCAAAACATTAATTCCATGTATTTATGCTGTAGTACAATATAGCCTTTTTTCAAAATTTAGCCCCCTTTTTTTTTTGTGTGTGTGTTAAACAGGATTACCTTTTTATTAGTAATGTTAACAATGTGGATGGGCACACTGAACTATTAGGGAAGTTATATCAGCACAACTGAATTTTTGTGATAAGAGACAAACATGGTCAAAAAAGGCAAGATTGTGTTAAAAAAATATTTAAAAAACGTAAAAATGGGTTAAAAGTGGCAAAAATGGGTGAAAAGTTACAAAAAATGGGAAAATGGGGTAAGGTGGCAAAAGAAGTGACAAAAATGTGTAAAAAGTGTCATAAAAACAATATGAAAAGGGGGAAAAGTGGCAAAATTTGTTAGAAGTTGTAGAAATTTGCAAAAAAGTGGACAAACTTACAAAAAGTGGCAAGAAATGGGCAGAAATTGGCAAAAATTAGCAAAAAGAAGCAAAAAATTGGTTAAATGCAGCAAGAAAAAAATTCAAAAATTGAGAAGATTTGGGCAAATGGTTTCTAATAGATGTTGCAGATATGGGAAAAAAAGACAAAAAGTAGTTTAAAAAAGTTACAAGAAATTGATGAAAAGGGCAAAAGCAAGCAAAAAGTAGCAAAAAGTTTAAAAGAAGTTGCAAAAATAGGCAAAAAGTTGCAACTATGGATGGAAAAAAGTAAAAAAGTCACAAAAATAGACATATATCAACAAAAAGATTAGAAGGAATTGCACCATGTGGCTCTAGTATGGAAAAATTTACAAAGATTTTGTAGAAATTGGCAAAAGTGACAAAAAGGCAAAAAAATGCAAATGTAGCAATATTGGCAAAAAAAATGTTTAAAAAGTGGTAAAAATGGATGAAAAAGGTCAACAATGGGATAAAAGTGTCAGAAGGGTGATTGTTACTCCTGAAAATACATTTAAACGTGTTATCTCTGTTGATTTTGTGATGCAACAGTATAATAGAAACTTTCTACAACACTGTATAGGGAAATAATGATATAAATTCTAGACTGTATGAGCAGCCCAAGCAATTAAATGCATTTATGTTGTTTCCACATTTGTAATTTATACATCCCAATTAATTCCATGGAAACAATCCAGTGTTACTCACTGGATGCTGCTGCTAGATAATACTCTGATTCATGAACTCCCTATGGTTATCTTTGTAGTGCACATTTTATACACTGAAAGTTTAAAAAGCTTGAAATAGTGTTATCAAAAGCCTGAAGATCAGTTTCTATATCAAAGTCTCACTTGCAGCAGAGCAGAAGCGCTGAATGGTCTAAAGCTGACAAATGCCAAACAGAATCAAACATGACTGAAACATTCAGTACCTCCTTATGATGAGCAGATTGTGACATTTAAATTAAAAACTAAACAACGAGGTCTTCCTGTAGGCAGTTGTGCAGGTATTAAGGTGCTTTAAGATGCTTAACATCCCTGCCTGAGAAATTTCTCAGTCAGTGTGGCCTTTACAAGTTTCTCTGTGAGCGCCCTCGAGGTGGCTCAGCCTCTAACATTCATATAAGTATGGCTAATTCTATTATGCCACTCTTACAGCTCTGAAATTGACCTAGAATGTAATCACTGATAAAAACTCATAGTAGCCTGATGCCAAATTGCCACTTTTTTGTCAACTGTTGTCACATTTCTGCAAAAGATGTACAATGCTTTGCTCAAGCTTTCCATGAACTTTACTCAGGTCAATCGGTGTCAGTTTTGTAGTAGAAAAATATATTTTGATGTATCCTTGATTTACAATGAATGTCCCTTTTTTCACACACATAGGCTTCAATTGGTTATAATGTCAAATAAGGTTTCAAAATCACAGCATAAATGAAAATGAAAGAATATTTGTTGTACATGACACAGCCTTAATGCCTGACTCTGAAGAAACAGTCTCCTCTTTGATACCAGCTCTCCAGTGTTTGTCTTGTGACATTTAAAGTTGTAATGAACATTAACAAAATAAGACCAGACCAAGTAAACGGAAAAATAAAGCTCCACGGATGAGTAAGTAAGCTGTGAGAAGAATCCAGAGACATTTCAGCAGTCAGTGTTTACTTTCATTCATTCTCTGCCAGGAGAGATTTCATCCGTCAGAGCAGACTGGTTATCATAATCATATCAGAGTTTGACCTGACTGTCATTTCTGCACAAATCAGCACAGATTTGATTGTTTATTATCAGATTAGTCTGGCAAATCTGTTTAGAAGCAACTCAAGGTACTGAGACACAGGGGCTGTGTTTTGCTTTAAATATTCACTACGCTCATTTTGCAAACGATGTAAATGGTGGGATTTGTTGAGATGAAGAAGACTTAAGTTCAGGCCATATGATCACCATGTTTTTGTTATTTTGTAGTTTCTTTATCTGGTTCCTCATATCTCATGTACGCATAATAATCCTACTGTGTCAAACCTTTAAAAGCAGCACCAGCTGACCACTACTTACAATAATAGATTTTTAGTTGTCTTTTTCTGACAATTTCCTGGTAGAAAAATGAGTAAACATCCACTTATGGAAGCTTCAACAAGCCTCTTGAGTCTGCCTCCTCCGCTACAATAACCTCCCTACCTATGCTTTATTACACTTACATGAACCCCCTCACACCTAGGTGAGATATGTTATATTTATGTCTGGATTTGTAGCACATACATGGGCAAGAAGTGGAGGAGTAAGAATGTGAGAAGAGGCAGGATAGAGTTAAGGAGGAGAATGTAAGTGTGGGAGTGAAGTATGCCATTGATAGTAGAGTGTGTACAAGGAAAGGAGGATGGATAAAAATGGTTTAGGAGGAGTGGTGGTGATGAGAGTTGTCTTCTATTCTCACACACTTGTTAGTACCACATGGTCGTGTTATACTTGAAGGTTTTATGGAGGCCAGTGTTAGTGATTGTGACTGATGACATTGTATTCACATGCATGTACTTTAATATGGAGTTGCCAATGTGCTTAACACCACTCCATCTGATGCTTAGCGTTGGACTTGATGTTGTGAGGCTTTCTTGCAGCTGCTCAGCTATGGAAATCCTGTCATGAAGCTCCTGCTGCACAGTTTTTGTGCTTACTTTAACGCCAGTGGAAGTTCAGAACTCCTCAGCAATGGAACCAGCAGAATGCTGGTGACTTTTACACACCATGCACCTTGACGCTGCTCTGTGATTTTACACGGTCTTCTACTTAGTGGCTGAGTTGCTGTTGTTCCTAAACACTTTAACTTTTCTAATAATATCACTTACAGTTGACTGGGATATCCAGCAGGGATGAAATTTCATAAACTGCCTTATTGCAGTTCTGGCATCCTACTACACTTAAATTCAATGAGCTCTTCAGAACGACCCATATTGTACCACAGATGTTTGAGACTGCATGGCTAGGTGCTTGCTTTATATACCTGTGGCAACAGGTCTGATTTAAACACCTGAATTCAATAATTAACAGGTGTGACCAAATACTTTAGTCCATATTATACTCATATTTAAGGCATATATATAATTAACACTGTTAATATGTATGGCAGATGCATCGGCCATAATAATTTAACCTTTAAAATTAAACCTGGCACCAAATTTAGTCATTATAGTAATAATCCTTTCAGTATCCACACAGCTCATGACAGCTGCTGTTTTTGTGTTGTTAGCATGCAGCGACCCATCTCTAAATCAGTCTTAAGTTGATCAATTTTCAGTGAAAACCAGAAAAGCAGACAGGTAATTTCAGAGTCATAGATGTTAAACTGTTTTTCCAGCCTGCAGCAACATAAACAGCTTCAGTGATTTGATAATACCCTCAGGTTTTTCTACAAGTCTTGTGATGGCGAGTGCTGATGCAATTTCAAGAGATGCTACTTTGTGCTACTGTTATCATCATCATCATCATCATCATCAAGTCCTTTTTTCTGATAACCACAGTAAAAGAATAACTTCAAATTCAATAACAAAATGACATTTTCTCTTATAACATTTAGCTTGCTTTGTTTTATGCGCGCTTTTTATTCAACACCCGGTTTCCATAGCTGACCTAACACCTAGTTTATTTTCCTCCAAGCAGTCTGATGGGCTTAATTCAAGGCAGACAACCTTTTAACTGACTTAACACAAACCCTATGTGACAGTAAAGCCCCCATCAGTGCTTGTAGTAACCAGCTTTATAGTTTACTGAAGTACTCTGAGATTCCTCATAAGTAGAAAACTAGGATAAATAGATATTGTTGGAGACATTACAGCAAAGAGAAGCTCTGAGATTGTCAGTACTAAGGCTGAATGGTTTTAGAAAAACATCTGATTGCATTTATTTTGACTCATCTTGCTATGAATTGCTGTACTGATGGGAATGATCATTTTGTGTCAAACATTTTTAGTAGGAAAAACATCTACAAAAATAAGAACAGCAGGAGAACCTGCAACGCTCTATAGGCAAGTGCTGATTGGTCACTTCCCATGACATATTATTGTATCTGCTAATTTGGGGTCAGTGACGGATGTCAACCTTCCTTTTATTTTTATTTCTATCCCACCGGAGGAATTAATCAGATACGTATTTTACTATATTAGTAGAAGATGCATCTGTATACTTTCACACTTCTTTGATTTCACCTCATACCTGAGGCCATCACAGAAGGCTTAAGTTTCCAGTTGCAAGAAAGAGACGGACACAACAATAATCTATCAAAAACATGAGTAAAGGAATCCCAGCAGTGATCTCTGAACAACATTCAGTATCTAAACTCACCTGACCACATTTAAAAACAAACAAACACATATAAACACTCTTCCCAATGGCATCATGGGAAAATTCCTTTCTACATATGCCAAGATTTGAATTCAACCAATCTTATCCACCATCACTGCCATGTCCTCAATGAACAGTTCAGCTACATCCGACTGTTGAAAGCTCCTTTTCACTAATCAAAAATACCCATAATGCACCACAGGGGACACCGATTAATTGGGTATTGTAGTGTTTTGTAGTTTTGAAATACAGGATAGAACTGAGCATAGATAACACAATCTGGTTTCGTTATGTTGATGAACTTAGGCAGATTGTCTTACATTAGGGAATTTTTTTTAGGAAAAAAATCACAATGTCTGTGTTTTTAACAAAATAAACTGACTTCTAAATTAGGTGTATTTATGTAAAGCAAGAAACTTGAATTTTTATTGTTGATTTCAAGATTTCAGTTTATTTTTTTTTTACCAGTTTTATATTTATTTCTAAGGTTTTATCTTGAAAATGAGCAGTAGTATTTCATTCCAATTCAAGCTCAGAAATTGTTTTAACTGAGACATATATTTGAGGACGTTCTTGTCCCAAACACTTGATGTTTAACATTTTTAGTGATCTAAACTGTTTACTATAGCCAGTTTTTAAAGTGTGCTTGTCAGTGAAGGTGGCGTACATCTTGTTCAGTGCTCAGAGAGAAAGAGACCCAATAATATTTGAGTTGTTTACAGTGAGAACTCATAGTCTACTTTTTCTAAAAAGAAAGTATCAAGAAGGGAATAGATAAAGAATTTAATCAATAAGAAGAATCAATAATTGCATCATTATCAATAAGATCTTGTCAGTTTCCATCCCTGTTCTTTGCCCTATAAAGGGTTAGTTTGAAACTAGAGTAACTGAACCTAAAACGGATAAACTTGAATGGCATGTCAATTATTGTAATGTGTGGCTGTCCCTGCATATGTAAGTGTTTACCTCTATTTTTACACCTCAGCCTCTCTATTCACTCACATTTCAGTCTGTCTGAGATTCCCCTGTTATGTGTTTTTCCTCTCTTGTTTGTTTTGGCTCGTTTGTGAAACCAAGAACATTTCTGCATACCTAAGATCGGCTTTTGGGGTCGAGAGAACTTTCCAGAGCTATTTCATGACTTTAACACCAATGTTTTTCCAGCACATTAAACTCTTAGGTGGCCCTCCGGATTGTTTTTTCCTGACCACCTTGAGGAAAAATGCGGTCCTGGAAATAAACATGGACTAATGTTTTTGTTCCAAACCCACTATTGTCACACAGCGGGGTCTGATTAGCTCATATCCACTCCTTCGAGGTTTCTTCTTATCTTTTCTGTTTGTAGAACCACAACAGAGGTGATATTGCCTAACAAGCGGATACACAGGCCAGGGGAAACCCTCTGGCATCCTGTAGCGGTGCTGAAAAGTGAAATTAGGTGTCACCACAGCCACAGCCGCAGAATAACTTGTTGAACCAGACTTTGAATAAGTGTGTCTGAGAACACTGAGCTGTTTTATAGCTATTTTTCTTTTTAAATGCATGCTTTTCTCTTCATATCTGGCGCTGATGTAGTACAGTAAGTGTTCTTTGATTTATGTCTTGGCCTTGTGCTATAAAATGCTTTCCACCTCCTTTTGTCTTTTTCTCTCTGACATTTCCTGTCTTTTGACCACTCTTTTAGATCCTTTTCTCCTGATTTACCCTTCTACCTCTCTCCTAACCTTCCCCATATGCCTCTTTGTCTTCAGGGTCCCTCTTCATTCGTCTTGAAGCTCCCATGAACAACATCACCACCTCCTTAGGCCACACAGCCGAGCTTTTCTGCCGTGTGTCCGGCAACCCGATTCCCACTGTGCGTTGGCTGAAAAACGACGCTCCGGTGGTGCAGGAGCCTCGGCGGGTCTCATACCGATCCACGCCTTACGGATCTCGCCTTCGCATCCGCAACCTGGACACCACGGACACCGGATACTTCCAGTGCGTGGCCACCAACAGCCAGGGAACTGTGTCCACAACGGGCGTGCTGTTTGTCAAATTTGGTAAGTGGGTTTAGAGCCCTGCATTTAAAAATCATACTGGCATGCAGATGTTGAAGGAGGCTCTAATCCGTTTGCTATTACAAACAATTACATTATTACCTATTCATGTCCTCCTGCAAGAGATCTGGCTCTTTTTAGCAACACTTTTTAGCTCGGCCGATTTTTTGCTTGTGTCTGGCAGCTTCTGCAAAGGAAAATCTGGGAGCAATATTGTTTATCCTGTTGTAAAAAATCCCCTTGTCTTCATTTCCAGATCCACTCCCTACACCTCTGCCAGGACGGCCAACGTGAGTTTTCTCTCTTCATTTATTTTCCCTCTCTCCATCTGTTTGGGCCACTCTTATTAAAATGCAACTCTGCAGCATCGCATTTCATAAATTCTTGTCATTTAACAACGCAGATAGAGTTCTGCAAAGATGTTTGCATGCTCTTCTGAGTTGTTACTTCTGTTTTTGTTGCCGTTTGTTCAGTGCAATGTTCCATTTTGTATATTTGTTAAAAAGGACCACACAAATAAGAGAAAAGTAATACTATTTTAGATTTCATGATTACTGATGGTCATTTCTAGACCTGTGTGCTTTGTGAGAATAATGAAAGCAAATTTCCCAATAAAGAAAAGTTCAAATAAGCTTAAAAGAAGAAATAATTCAGTAATAGTATGAAGAAGATAAAAAGAACGCAAGTAAAATCCTTTCCACACAATGTCCTTCAATATTGTTTATAAGTGGAAAATGCAGTGTTATTGAATCCTGTACCTTTGGTAGTGATTTATGCCTGCATACAGAGCTGACCAAGAATGCATACGGCAGCATTTTCATTGAGTAATAACTCACATTATTACAAGACTTGGTCTGTAATTTTCCATTTTATTGATGCAGGTCTAACCCTGACAAAATGAAATTTTTATAAGAGCCTTTAAATCCCAAATCTTAGGTGTTCTATGCTGCCATTTCTGACCTAACGTCACAGCCCACATGGTTCACATTTGAATGAAGGCTCTGCAGGCTCAGCTTACAGTTTCAGTTTTACTCTGGACCTTGGTGAAGAATCAGGAGAACACATTTATTAATCACATACTGAGACCGTTTACCATAATTACACAGTGGCCATTTTTCAGTGATGTCTAACACCTGTTTTACACTGCAATGGATGTCTGCTCCAGTACACATCATCTCTGCTCTTTCTTCAGAAGTTTTACCTCAATAAATCTCCGTACAAGTGACTTTATTTGTTGTATAGCTGAACAGAATAAAAGCGTTCTGTACTGACAAGGGGACTGACTTCAGAATACTAGTTTATCATCCTTCGTATGAAACAGTTCTCCCTAAAGAGCCTCAAAAAGGAGAATTTACAAGAAAAGATAAACAATGTAGAATCATATACACATAAAAGGCACAAAACAGGTCCCTTAACTCTACGAAGGCTCAGTAAGCCTCCAGCTGTTGTAAAATTTTACTAAGGTAACCCCCCATCCCCAGATGGGAGGGTAACTTGTTCAATTCCACAGAACTGCAGTGATGTAATACGAAGGTATGCATCATTAAAATGCACAGCCACAGGATAGACTCTGTTGTTGTGTCCTATTGTGCTTTTATGTTCAGTGATCCTTTGTTTTAAATTTGTTGTTGTTTGAAAACCACAAACTGGAGGTGTAGTCTTAATGTGCTGATCTTGCCTGTGACATATTCTAACAATGTGGAAACAGAAAGCTTCATCAGTAGTTGAAATTCAGAGAACAACTTGATAAAAGCAGTGCATCTGAGCTTGTGACCTTCACCAAGGTCATCAAGAAACAGACTGCAGACATATTCCACTGATGTGAACATGCAGATCTGCAAAAAGAAACTGGCAAAAAAAATGTGGGCCTTCTATTCTCTAGATCCTTCATGCATTAGATGTGCGTACCAGGTGTGTGATGTGTGCTGTTAATGCAGACAGTCTGAAATAAACTAAATCCATGTCACAGCCAAGACATGCATTTCATGTGCCTAGTTTGAAATGATAGGAAAATGAAAATTCGTTAAGTTGCATTGCTGTTTGAAGGTTTGCTAATCTAATAACTGACAAAATAAATACATTGCATCTCATTTATTTTGAACTTAAAAAAAAGGATAATGCATGAAAATGAAAGATGTTACTCATCACAGACTCATTCAATGCACTGATAGCCCCCTTCAAGGAAATCCAGTTTTGCATAAAGTATATGTATTCTTGTCAATTACAAACGTAAGAGTTTTATTTAATTAAAACTGGCATTAATAGGGTTAAATTACAAAAACAAAACCAGTGTTTGATATGCATGATCAGGTCTGATCTAGATTTTAAAACACATGCAAACAAATAGGAAATATATTAATATGCGGTATCTTTATTTTAAATTTATTTTTAAAAAGCACAAAAAAGTCAAAGTTGTTACTCATCACTGACATATTTAATGCTGTTATAAGCTCCTTCAGAAAAGTCCAATTTGCTTCTTGAATTAAATTTTTTTGTGATTGAAAATAAATCCTTATTGGCTATTCATGATCTTGACATAAAACAAATGCAAAGAAGTAATAAAATAATATAAATATGCAATATTTTCATTGCTTTAATGTATGGTTTCCTTTTTTTGTCACAAACACCCTCAGTGTGGTAATTAAAAAAATATCTCAGTTAGAAAAAAGCACAAAAAAATCCAAGATATTTATTGTCGTGGACATATTTAATGTTGTAATGAGCCTCTTAAAGAAAATTCAAATTTCAGGAAGAATATACAATTTTTTGTACTCTTGCATTATAAACATCAGAGCTTTATGCACTTAAATGGCATTTAAAGTGTTAAATTTGAGAAAAATAATCTGTATTTGATTTTCATGATCAGTTATGACCTTGGTTTAAAATTAATGCAAAAAAAAAATGGGAGAAAATATTCATGTGCTGTTTTTTTTATTGCTATTATGTATGGTGTCCATTTTTGGTCACAAATCTCCTCAGTGTAGCAACTTTTAAGGCATCTAAAGGCTAATGCTGCTTAATACGAGTGAATATTTTAAAACTGGAGAGACATGAGGCACTTTTATTCAAGGTAGAACCACAAACTGTATAAAACATGGATGCAGTCATCATGACTTCACTCGTTAGTGAAAAGCCGTTGTGAAGCTCAGTGATGGTGGCTGCCATATTGAGTAATGTGTCATTGCTAAACTTTTTCATTATGTAAGTACCTTCCTTAAATAATAGTGCCTTTTAACAACACAGAAGTGACTCACATCTGTGTTTTCTGTTTCTCTGAACAAACTTTTTCTAGTCAGCCATGAGTGTAGAGCTGAAATAGCCACACTCCTGATCTCTCCATCTCACCATAGACATGCAGATGAAATTAAGTCAGGTTTTAAGAGCAGCCTATTAACAAAGTCTGAACAAGTATCAAAGACTCAACTCCATTTTCATGTTCCTGGCAGCAGCGTTGCTGTTGGCCAAATTGAAATTTATTTAGGGTCTGGCATGCTTCCTTTGCTTTGTTTTGACATCTCCACAGTGTTATTGGATCAACTCATAAGAACTTTCTCAGTTTGTTTGATTCTCTTTGGATCACAGGGGTTAAGCTGGATGATTTTCCCCAAATGACATTACAGCAGGGCTCAATGCCATGTTCCTGCTGTGCTCTGTGAATCAAAACTGCTGGCACACAGCGGATATCAGACACTTACTTAATCCACTCGCCCTCTCAGACGACGGCACGCACGGCCGCACACACAAATGAAGGCATCTGCATGCATCTCTTCAAACATCTGTTTCTGCCACTCCTCTGTTTACATGTTTATGATTTCTCCTGCACAACTAAGCTAACGTTTGTTTTATAGATGAGACGGCTGGCTGGGGAAATAGAATCATGACATGGCTTCAAAACATATCAATGTCAAAAGACTGGAAAGAAAACTAATGTGGAAAAATAAACACAAGTTAAAAATAAGAGGATGTGATTTTAGCTAAATGATGTGTTGATTTAAGTGATTATCAGGTTGGTAGACTGGCAGGATTTTGCATGCAACATCTCAAAACAGAGGAAGGATTTTAGTCTGAAGATCTGAATTTATGAGGTAAAGCTGTGGGTGGGATATGAGACCCTGGGTAAAGACATGCTAAAGGGTCTCCAGCCCCCCTTAACCCTTCAACAGCTGCATCATTTGTAGGTTATAAGGTCATTTATTTCCAGTTATTATGTTGGTCCTTGTAGTCTTTTAGTATTTTGAAAAATCTTTTACTAGTTTGTCAGTGTCCCTGAAATAATGGTGTTTTCTAACAGTTAGTTTGAGTCTCTTTGTTTTGTCTGTTGTTCTAGATGTTTTCTGTGTCTTGACGTCTTCCTTTGTGTCTTTTTTTTCTGTTTGTGTGCAGTCATCTTTAGTTTTTGGTTTTGTTTAGTATCTCAGGTAGTTTTTAATGCCCCTTCATGTTTGTTTTGCATATTATTTTTGTGTCTTCTTGAGATTGTTCTGCGGCTATTTCTATGTCATATGTCAATATGTCATTAAATTTTTCAATTATTTAGCGTGTTTTTTGTCACTTAGAGGCAGATTTGTGCACATTGTTATGTGCTTTTTATTTTTATTAAGTATTTGCCAATGTTGTGTGTCTCTGTTGTAGTTTTATGTCTTTTTACTGCTGTTGTTTTTCCTCTTTATTTAAAATTTTCTGCAGTTTTTTCTCTTTGAGGTAATTTAGTGTCTTTCTGTTGTTTTTCACACCTCTTAGGCCTTTATACAATTTGAGGCTGTTTTGTGTATTCTGTGGTTTGTTTTTAAATGCTCTAGTGTTAATTTTGTGGACTAAAACTCTGACTAAAAATATTTGATTACAGGATTACAGGGTTGTATTCATGCTGCAGAAGCTACTTACCTTATTATGGCTTTTACAGCAAAATCTACTGCTCCTTTACCACCACTGAGAACAGCATACACCAGATGTTCTTAGATGTTCCTGCGTCTGTGTACAGTACAAAAGCTTTATACGCATGCTCTGTAATCTTCTCTATTTTTGGTGCATTTCAGCACCACTTACGGTCTTGGCATATATTCTATAGTGTTTTCAGTGGTTCTGTGCTTATGCGGTCATTTCCTGAAACGATCCTGTGTTTACGGAAAATATTTCAAAACGACGCGGAAATATATCGTTTTCGTCTCTGTGTGGACAAGGCCTCAAAAAAGAGCAGAAGGGTTCAACAGCATTGTCTCCTAGTTCCTGAGAGTTTTCTTTATGTCCTGACCTGCAGACTAACTTTCAGTTTACAACACTAAATACAAGTTGCATGCTGTCTGGCCTGCATTTAAGCTCAGATATCACAGAATGCGGGCTGGAACCAGTATGTCATTTTAATTGCTATTGCAGTAAGATAGGTCACAAACATAAATCTGAAGTTATTTTGTCTGTAAAAAATAACATATGACTATAGATAGGAGCAAGCAGGTTGGCTCTGAGACAGTTGTTAATTCCATACTTGTCTGTGTATTTTTACAGTCATTTAAGTCTCTGTGTTGCTCTTTTATGTCATTGTGGTCATGAGTGTAAGAAAGAACATGTGTAAGACTCTGGATTAGGAGCTTGCAGACCTCTTTGGCCTGGTCATCCTTAGTCCAGTCAACATTTTTTCCACTGGTACAGCTATTACATGCTGGACACCATGTTAAACTCTGCACATGCCTTTGAATTAAGTCCTGGTTGTGTTTTCCTTCCTGCCAACTTGAGGAGGAAAGTGTTGCAGTCAACCGGAGAGCCTCATGCAATCTTGAGTCACATTACAGTCATTACAGCCCTCATTTAAATAGACAGGGGCCTCTTTTGACAGCAGTGGGCTGCGGTGGTGGTGGGCCGATCGTCGCTGCTACTCATCATTAGTACCATAGACTGCTTATTAGCTGTAAAGTCAGGTGGCAGGCCATCAAGAAGACAAGGTCAACTAATGATGACACGTGATGACCTGCAGCCGCTTACCTCACGCTGCAGTTGTTCAAACGTCTAAACATCAGCTGCTCCGCTCAAACACATCTGCTTCTGTGGCTCGTAGTTTAGGTCAAACATCTTCATTTGCATTTTCCACTAGGACTTCTTATGTTTTCACCTTCCATAATCTCTGTATTCAGCTGAGAGCCTAGGTTGTTTCCATTTTCTAAGCCACAAATATTACAAATCTGAAGGAAAATTTCTCGCCACCCACCTTGTTGAACCTGAACATGACATGAACTTCACGTCTCCAGTGTTGTCTTTGTCTCGGTCTGTGCTCTCATTTCCTTCCCCTCTACATTTGAATTTATGCTCCGTGGTGTTTTTGGCAGAGTACTTCAGAGTTTTAGAGAGAAGCAGCCAGATTAAACCATCAAATAGTGTCAGAAAGTCTAATTCTTTAGATCTAGAATCATTTGAGAAGCTTCTAAAGATGGAGAGACAATCTATCAATCTTTCACACTGGTCACCTTTAAACACAGGGGGCTGGGGCCAGTTACAACTGTTACTGGGTGAGAGGCAGGGTGCACCCTGGACTGGTCACCTTTCAGTCATAGGGCTGACATACAGAGACAAACATTCATGCTTACACTCACATCTACGGGCAAAGTAGAATCACCAACAGTTGTTAATACAACTAGCATATTCTCTGTCTACTTTTTATTCCCTCCCCCCTTTAGTCCAAATGTACTTTCTCTCAGATGGAAACCTTTAGCAGAACCAAACTTCTGTAGTCAGCCATCTGCTGGAGAGGGATCTGTCTGCAGACCATTCATCAGAGACGCTGTATGTCTCAGAAAGAAAGTACCAGAATTTGCTGGTACAACATATTTCCAGTTTTAACATTTTTTATATTCCACTTTTTTCATAAACAATGTCTAGCAGTTAAATTCATGTATTAACAACATTGCACACCAAGTAACATGTCATAAATAAAATAGAGGAAAAAGGTCAGAGGTTTAATCCAGGATTAAATCAAGTATAGACCCATTTTAGAAGTAGCTGCACGAGCGGTGCCTCACTTTAGCTTTGTAAGCTCTAGCTAAAACTAACATAGATAAGCTAGCTACATTAGCAACATGCGCTTTAGTAAACGCAGCTAAACTAGCTACATAGATAATGTAGATATGTAGCTTACGTAGCTGCTTTGTGGGCTTAGCTTCATCTAGGTTATCTGTTTAGCTCTATTAGCTATGTAACTAAGTTAACTTCAGCTAAGTTAGCTATGTTAACTCAACTTTATTAAACATTTTGTAATCAGGTTTTGCAGGTCAGGCTGTAAACCTTTTACTTTTGGTGTCCTAACCGTCACCTAAAAGGTCACATACAGTGCTTATCAAATTTATTAGACCACCACCCAAAGTAAGGTTTATGCCAGAGCTGCCCTAAATTAACAGCACTGGTAAAAATGGGTAAAACCAAAATCATGTTTTATGTTTCTGCAATGGTTAATACACCAATATGTAGAAGCTCTTTAACCCAAATGATATTTTTTATGCTAGAGTATAATTATTATTACTATCCATGATTTTTCAAATTTACTGATTTACAAAAACCCTAAAAAAATAGTAAAGCACATTCATATTTTTTGATTAATATGTCAAATTATAGTTATTTACTTGCATTCCTGAACAGAAAAATGAGTTTTAGTGGTTGAATGTTATGCTTGATTCATTTTTGACTTCTCAGAGAATTCCTGTAAGCCCGCTCAAATTTGGGTATAAAATGGTGAATTCCATTGAAATTCCTCATTGCTGTTCAAAATGGTAAAATGTGGAGAGCTCACGGAAAATGAAAGAGTCCGCAATAAAGCACTTCATGATGCTGGATGGGCTCTGAGACAGGTGGTCTAATAAATTTGTTAAGCACTGTATAATGCAAAATGCACTTTTTCAGGCTTTTCTAGCAAAAATATGTGCCCCTGAACTGTCCAAACCCCCCTCAAAAACCGGAATCCCCTCTTAACTGGCAGCTAAGAGGAGGATCAGGAAAGCTACATCCAGTAAGCCACTCCTGAGAGGGGCGGGGTCAGACAGCTCATTAACATTTAAAGCCACAGACTCAGAAACAGCTTGTTCTGAGCAGGGCTGAAACAGAGGGGGTTTTGGACATGCAAGGATCCAATACTGGAGTGTTTTTCAGCAACAAACTTCACAGGCATGTTTTGGGGACCTCTGAGACCAAAATAAACTTGTCTTAAAAGGGGTAAATATGTGACCTTTAAACCTTAACTCAGCCCTAAACAGAAGTTTAATCCAATTTCATTTTAAAATTTGTAGCATGTATTTTTGCAAGTTCTAGAGATGACCAATCTGCAACCAGACTGTGTTGATCTGTTGAGATTAGTGATGCCTGATATTACTGGCTGGATATCTTTATTGTCAGTTCATTGTTAGAAAAGATAAAAAACATATCTTTATAGCTATCCAAATTTCTGTTGATATTTACAGCCCAGATATCAGCCATACACATCAGAAGAATGGACTCATAAGTTTGAACAAATTAAAGCAGAATTAACAGACCTACCTCAGTTAAAGTTTTTATTTTTGTATTATCCTCACTTCTTAGACATTTAAGTGTGTTCTTAGGACATCCTGACGCACCAGATAGACTGTTTCATATATCCATTGCATGGGATATATTTCCCCTCCATCTGGGAAACCTCCCATACAAAGCATTTTTGAAGGGTAGGACAGTTCAAAAAAGACATGTGGCCCAGTTCGGACAAAACTGCAGCTGTGCTATAGCTACATCCGATGACACCCAATCCTTCCAGTCCAACTAAATCCCTCAAATGATGCTGATTGGTCAGGCCTGTTTTCAGACCTGGAACAGTCGTTTTAGTCTGGAGCTTTCCCATACAGTTAAGCCTTTTTTTCAAGAATTCAAGGAGGCTTTATTGTCAAGTCATTCTGGACCATTGTGGTACATAAGAATGAAGAATGAGATCAGGTATTCAGGACTGGGTTGAGATCAAAAAGGCTGGGAGCTAGAAAAGCTGCTGCACCACTGCCCCCTCCCATCTTTGCAACCAGTTTTGCTTGAGCTAAAAAGGTAAGGCATGTGCCCTATATGAAAAAAATTATGCATACTTCACACTGGCAAACTGATGTCTTTGTATTACTTAGGAACATTACATATGTATTCCTCCATCTGCAGAACAGTAATCAGCTGTTTTGGGTCAAAAGAGTAAGTAAACAAAAATACCAAACTATTTCTTTCACAGTTGCACCAACCTCTATTGGCGGGAAAGCTAGAAAACATATTTCCAAAATTGTTGGGTTCTTACTCCATGAAAGAACCACAGCTGTCCAAATCCAATCTGAATTTTCCACCCATTATCACGGACTAAAACAGAGAAAGAATCAGTGTGTTGTCTCTCTACTCTGCCCATTCTCCTCCTCTTCATTCTGCCCCCTCCTCTCCTCTTCCTCTCTCCTTGGAGATGTTTTAATAGAGCCAGAACAAACATGGGTTGAGAGGAAAAAGTCTAGCCTGCCAAAATTGGACCCCCAGCCCTTTCCCTGTCTCTCTCTGCCACACTTCTTCATCTGAAAAAAAAAGAGCCTGTTCTAGACGGCGGGAGAGCAGAGGGAGTGAAAGAAAAACAGTGTTAGCGGGATAGGAGGAGGAGGACGGCACCATTAACACTCAGGGTCGCATGTTTTCCTTTGATTCCTGGGGTCTGCGGGGTCGGCGGCATTCAGGTGTGATTAGCTGTGTGGAGACGATGGGAGGTTTAGCGGTAAGCTTAGATCAGAGGACGTTAATAACTCTGAACTGAGGCCTGCATGCAAACTGCTAACGCTCTGACAGCAGAATAAAACTGTCTGTGACAGCTACAGTCCATTTTCTCCTTTCTGTTGAATTTTTTTAATTCCATATTTCATAGAACTTACTAGATTTTCAATAGCAACATTAGAGCAGGGATGTAGAACTGCAGTTGGTTTTAAACTACTTCTACTACTAAACCACTAAACTTCTACTCAGATTTGCTAAAAGACAAAGGCAAATTCAAACAAGGTGTTCACTATTTCTAAATAAATTGGCTTTATGGCGTATTTGCAAGAGATTATTCCTTGATTTTGAATTTTAAAAAATGACAATATTTTGACTGAACTCAAGATCATAGGAGTATTTGATGATTGATGATCATATCCAAACCGTATCATTTTGTAATTATCATAATTCTTGTCCTTATTGGTCAAAAATTTCCTTGTCTGAGTTTTTTGAAGCACGTTTGATTAATCCCCAACTTCTGTGTCACAGTTGTGTTTTTCTTTCTTCTGCTCCTCAGTGGTCCAAAAATCAGTTTTTACAAGTTGGACTTTTGAGGAATGTCCTGTTCAAGGTGTGCTGGTTCAGACATCTTAGTAGATTTGGCACCCTCCACATGGAAACCCAAGTCCCTCAGTACTGGTCCTAAATCGACTCCTGGTCCTGAGGCTTTTTAGTAGAGATGCAGCAATTCTCAAGAGGATCTGTCTACAGACCGCTATGGTGGAGCGTTTAGCTGCAAACCTCTACAATAGAGCAACCTCAACCGTGGGACAGGAAGTGATGTACATTACCCAAGCTGGAACCATAATGGTGTAAGGAATGACATATTTCTTGCTCGCTGTCAGAGGTTACAGTAAGTGGTTATTTTTTGCAACAGCAGAATTTTATGAGGTAAAAATTTAAAATCTACTAAGGAGGATAGATTTAAAATGAACGCATCACAAACTAAGGAAAACCCAAAGAGGGTTAGGGTTAGGCCCTAAAGGTCAGGGTTAGGCTAAGAGGGAGAGGGATGAAATTAAAGAAAAACACACCACGAACTAAGAAAAACCTAAAGAGGGTTAGTACGTCACTTCCTGCCCCATGGTCAAGGCTGCCCCATCTGCAACAGATGAGCCAAAAACACCCCACAATAGAGGTCTGCAGCCAGATGCCTCTCGCAATTCTCAGTAATTGTATGGTGTTTTTTTTTTTTTTTTTTTTTTTTTTTCATAGCATATGTCTTTAAATTGACTCTGTTTGTTTGGGCCTATAAGGCCTTGTCCACATGTAGGCCGATGTTTTCGAGATTATTTTTCTTTGTATTTGGTCTTTTTGTAAAAATACAAATGGTGCTTTATGTCACTGAAAACACAGCTTTTTAGAAACACTCCTTACAGTGTTATGTTTAGACAGGGAAAACAGAGATTTGCGTTGTAATGTCACACTGTACACCAGTTTCTCCTCTGATAGATGTCACTAGTGTGCAGCATTATTACTTTCCCTTCCATGGCAATGGTTGATATAGCCAAACTTGTGCTAACTGGATTTTTGACATGCTTACACATGCACACACAGTTGCTTCCCCACTGTGGGCATGAACAGAGGAACCTGAGTGGACTACAGAGGTCACTGCTGTTTCATACAACACTCTGCAGACACAGGCCCTGCAGCCACTGTTGGTTCTGAAGACACACAATTTTAAAAATAAAATAGTCATTATAGAGGAAGTGAGGAAATGTCCATATTTCAAGGACTTTGTTGCTGTCTCTGAATGAGCTGATTTGCTGGCCTGGCATGCTCTTTATAGCAGTGCATTTTTAGGTTTCATTCGGACAAAGATTTTTGACAATCTTGCATGTGTGGAGAGGACCTTTTCTTTTTTTAAGACTGAGGAGAAAAATCTCAGTCTCCAAAATACCTGCCTACATGTGGACAAAACCTGAGTCTGCAGCAAGGAGAAAGAAACTTAGTAAACACTCAAACCAGGGACTAAAATCAACACTAGGCTGGTGCCGAGTGCGGGAAGTTTCTCCATATGGTGAGGAAATTTCTTGGCTCATGGCGCGTAGATTCTGGTTTTATATAGCCTCACATCTAAAAACTGTGCTGAGTTTAAATCACTGGTACAACTCTGTCTCCTACCTCCCTTCTCTCTGCTGATGGGTTTTTGCAACAGCGAGCTGGGAGACACACCAACATGATGCTCGACACACCCAAGACAAGCATAGGGCTGCATCCAAGAGACCTCTCATTGATTTCACACTTCTCTTCAGGTGAAACATGCCAAATTCAAGGTTTTCATGGATCGATAAAAAGTACATAATCATGGTGGGAAATAGATTTACTGCAAGTATTTGCTCTTAAACCCCTTGCTGCTCCTGTAAACTCTTTATTGAAACACCTAAGTAAGGTATACAAAAAACACTCAGACGGCTCAGGCTATCAGAATCAAACTAAACCAAAAACCATGACCAAAGACAGAGGTATGTTTTGAGCTATGATCTGACTGTATTGTTGCATCCCTACTTTTAAAGTGCATGCCACATCCCACTCCCCCTTCCAACCAGTCTATCTTTCTCCACCTGTTCAGGCAAAACTCCCCAAAAATTTGATCTTATACAAAAAAGAATACATAGTTTGATTTGCATCTGTTTTTCGATTTCTAAAAGCGTTGATTTCCTGCATCTAAAAGATTTTTTTTTATCTGACACCAGCAATAAACAGACTTTCTGCAACACCACTGTTGATCTCAGAGCCTGTCTGTGTTTATAATAGCAGGGTTTTCTCCCTGTTTGAAAAGATTAATAACACTACACCCTGCCTGTCAAGGCTGTTTAAATTTCTCAAAACTTTCCCCACCACTTTTCTCTCAGCGCCAGCAAAAAAAGCAATTACAAAAATAGCTCACTTTTTCTCTTTCCCCTCCATCGTGCCTCTCTGCTCTCCTTTCTGTCCGCCCCGTGCAGAAGAATAAAGAGGACAGGTTTAACAAAGACCAGATTTCTCTCAGTCCATTTTTTTCTGGCTCCTTTTCTTTATCTTTTGACCTCTCTGTACTGAGCTTATCTTCAAACTTCCTGCCATTTTCTTCAACAGACCTTTGTTTTAAAAAAGATGTTAAAAAGATGCATTTCTGTTCTTCATCATTTAGCCTTAAACCTTCAAAAGTTGCATTAAAATAGGCTGTTATCTCATATATGAACTCTGTGCTAATGCTAACTTCAGGACTTCAGGAGAGCTCCTCTGATTTAAGGATATAAAATATCACATTATATATCCTTCAGTCAGGAACACTCTTGTCATACATTTTACCATTTTATTGCAAAATGGAAATACAGTTTTTCTTGGGGTAGAAGGCTCTGCTCAAGAGATGCTCCCAGGGCTAATCAAGCAACCTATTTTCACTTTCCATGAAGCGTATGGTTAGAAACCCTGATATGGATGGATACATTTATGACAGCGCATACTAAATACAATGAAAATTAGTTCAGAAGCAATTAATCCACAGTAGCATGAATCTGAATATGTGCAACAAGCTTTATGCTATAAAGGAGGAGGCTGGGGTGGAGGAGGTTGAGCTTTGCCAGCATCAGCATTAATGCAAGCAAGGATTAGTGCAAAGATGTCGTAGTCAAATGGACTGCAGTGTTGAGAGAAAGTGCTGTGATTGGATGTCAGAGCTGGGAGGTGATTATTGGGATCAGCTGATTGTCAGCTGGGCATATGACCTCTGTGTTCTCCATGAATTAACACTGTTCTTTATTTTTGGCAATGTGGTAAGTGAAGCTTTTAAAGCAGTATGAAACAAGCAATAAGACAATATTAAAAGCACTAAAATGGGGGTGCAGACTGTGCAGCTAGATCATACACGATAAACTTGGAAGGCCCAGCTTCATGTCCAACTTGTGGTTCCTTTCAAACCTGTTTCTAACTCTATCCACTGTTCAAATAATCAGTGGTTGCCAGTCAGTCAGTGGCAGAGTTTACACTAGATGTTATTGTTTTTTGACCAAAATGATTAGCAGTCCTCAAAAGTTCTGGCCATTTAGAACAACTACATAAACTTTAGTTAACAGTCTGTGGCTAATTACCTATATTTGACAGCAAAAGCACTGATACGCTATGACCGGCAATGCTATTATGCAGGATGTAATCTGACTTTTGAATTGGTCATAGATAGACTTACCCTATCTTTGAAATCCACTGCAATTTTCAGCCCTTCTTTACCTGGTCATCAGCACACTTGTTGATGAGTTCTCTGCAGTTCTCCTGGTTTCAGTTTTATTATCTTTATGAAAAACTGACTCAAACTTTTTTGTATGCCGTTGATTTCCCTCTCAGCTTCCCCAAAGATAGGCAAGCTTTGTTGAACATCATCCACATTGAACACATGTGCTGCATTAAGTAAATAAACAATCCTTAGAACTGAACAGGAAGAAGCGAGGCCGCACAAAGAAAGTAGCCGGAGTGGAATGATTTTGATTTGTATTGAAGCTGTCTTGGCAGCTCACCTTTTAGGTCGCATGAAAATGTAATATGCTGTTGGTAATTGGCATATATTTCAGCTGGACATTTATGCTGTTACTATCTTTATCTGTCATACACCTGGCCATGAAACAGGCTAAAACTGGTAAATACCAGCTAACAAACCCTAACCACAGGGCTGACATCGAGACAAACTAACCTATGAACAATTTAAAGTCAACAGCTTTGCCTACAGCATATGTTTGGGTGCTGTGGGAGGAGGTTGCACACCGAGAACATGCAAACAGAATGGCCCTGTCTGATTTGAACCAGGAAGCTTTTTGCTGTGAGGCAACAGTGCAGCCCTTTCAAATGAATAGTGACAAAAGTAAATAAACCAACCCTTCATGGGTTATTAGACAGAGTGTATCTTATTTAATTTTTCCATGTGGATTAAAATGTCATGGAGTGCAAACATAGATACAGTGCAACTAATTCTGCAAGTTACATATGTATGTTTGTATAAATATACTCTATATATTCCTCAGCAGAGACAGCAGAGACAGCGACCCCCGGGACAGCCCTATAATTAGCCTGCTGTCAGCGCACTGGAATAAATCGATCTGAGGATTGACGTGATGGAGGACTGTAAAGTTTGAACTTCTGTCAGCCCTCCAGCACTCAAAGCATGAAGAGTTAAAATACAAAAGAGCTTTTTTTGACCCCGTAAAGTTCTGTTTAAAACATGTATCTCCATCTCACAGTGCTGCATGATCTGACTGACAAATTAGTTTACGGAAGTCGTTTCCAGAATGTGAAGCTGTCACTCTGAGCTGACGCTAACGCTCGCTCAGGCTTGCTTAAAACGTGTTTGGCACTAAAATTTGACTGTACTGTAATCTTAATGGATTTATCTTCACCCTGAAACATGCTTTCTCTTCTTCTGCTGCAGCTGTTGAGAAAGACTCGTACTTACAATGTCTGTGTGATCAGTTTGATTTATTAGCTATCAGGTAATTACACTATCAGTGCCCTCTAGGTTTGAGTGTTGGAAGATTAAAGGACGCTGTCAAGCTGATTTTATCAGATAAGAATCAGCAAAGCATTCAGAATACACATTAATTAAGAAACAGCATGTCACAACATTTACTTAAGCTGAAATTTAACTCTTTAAAATGATAATTAATGAGGGGATCAGTTACAAATATTTTGCTTAAAGCTACATCTTGCATCATCTTTCTCAAAACATACACCAGCAGGCAAACTAACAAGCTGCTTATCATCCAGCTGACACTGGTATTTACATTCAGCTTCTTCTGCAAAAATGCAGGGATCTACAGTAAACTGCATGTGTCGACAAGCCGATCCTTCTTTTAACAAACCCATGCATTTACTACATGATTATTTCAAATTCTCATTTTGCAATAACAAGGCAACTGATAATCAGCCTTGGCAGCAGGTTTGGTCCTTGCTGCTACCGTTAGTGATGAGCAGTAACTTCAGTTGTGTTTTTGAACCAATAGCAAAGATCCAAAGAGCATCTTCTTCTGCATTCCCAGCAATAATTAGTTTATTTTCCCATAAATTTACACTGAATTGGGCCAGGATGTTAAATGCAGTCCTGTGTTTCAATCTGTAGCCCACGTTAGCCAAAGAGATATGCTGGTTTACACCCAGATCTGCCATTTAAAACCCAGTCTCCCTCTCAGTCTGCCCTCAGAAAACAGAGCGTGCTGTTTTTTCTCACAATAGGCTCTTAACTCAGACTGTGAACCGTGTGTGCTGCATTGAGAAACTCTGGATTTTGGTTTCACTTCTCCTCACCTCAGTGCCAGTGTCAACACGGCTGTGGTTCTCAGACGCTGGCCAGGATTGATGAGGATTTTCTCCACACCGCAAGCATCGCACCCTTTTCAGACTGAGGGGATGACAGGCCCTCTTAGTTTTTGGATGCACTGCCCTCTTTGACACATACCAATACACTTTAGCTCTCTAAGTCTGACGACCACGGGGGGTTCTGCTTAACTTCTTTCACTTTAAGATAAGGTTAACAAAATATCTATTTGGAACTATTAAAGATGTTTTTTAGAGCTGTGTAATATCTTAGTTTTCTCAAATATCTCTATAATCCTTTCCACTGCCAAATATGGAAAATCTCTTCATGAAATGTGTTTCTAAAAGGTTTGTTTTCATGTTAGAAATACAGCCTGAGAGAAGTTCCATTTATCAGGAATTTATTAGCAGAAACCCTTAAGTTATGATGATGGACACTTGAAGGGGATTGTCCTGCTTTATTAAAGTCAAGTGTTGAAGCAGAAGAAAAAGCAAATATACACTGTTTTTATGGGTTCATTTCTGACGGCCACTGTCATGACCATTCATCTGAGACGCCCTCTATATCAAATTAAAATACACGCTGGAACTTTTGAAATAAGATCTGAATAAACTTCCAGTTAGGGTTAAGGCAACAGTGAGGATGCCAAAAGTAGAAAGTTAAAAACCTGACCTGAAAAACCCAATTACAAAATGTTTGATAAAGCTGACTAAACAGTCTGCTTACAGGAAAATAGCTAATTCTCAGTGACAACATTCCAACACATAGCTTATGTAGCTGCTTAAGCTAGATAGCTGTGTAGCTAATAAAGCTACATAGCTATGGAAGCTAATGCTAAGCTCACAAAGCAGCTACATAAGCTATGAGTCTACATTATCAGCTTACCTGAGTTAGCTTTAGCTACATTTGCTAATGTTTACATTGCTAAAGCTAACTTAGCAATAGATAACAGACCTACGTAGCTAATGAAGGTACATAGCTAATTGAGCTAAAGCTAAGCTCACAAAGCAGCTACATAAGCTATAGTTCTATGTTATCTAGGTAGCTGAGTTAGTTATAGCTATTGCTAATACTCATGTTGCTAAACCTAACTTAGCTATAGATAATAGACTCTAAACTCACAGAGCAGCTACAAAAGCTTAGTGCCTATGTTATGTTATATCGGAAGGTCGCAGGTTCCAGTCCCGGTCAGACCATGTCTGGACTTTGGCCTGGTAGCTGGAGAGGTGCTACATCACTTCCTGAGAACTGTCAAAGTGCCCTTGATCAAGGCACTGAACCCCCAACAGCTCACGGCAGCGCTTCAACAAGAGCAGCAAGGCCATCACTCTGTCAATGTGTGTGTAGCATGTAAAACAGTAGAGTGTAAACTGTGAATTTCCCTTCAGGGATCAATAAAGTACGACTTTACTTTTGACTTTACTTTATCTGTGTTGCTAAGCTGGCTATGGCTGCATTTAGTAATGCTCATGTTGCTAAAGCTTACTTAGCTATAGATAACAGACAATAGCTAATGGAGCTACGTAGCTAACAAAGCTAAAGCTAAGTACACACAGCAGCTACAAAAGCTACGTATCTATGTTATCTGGGTTGCTGAGTTAGTTTTAGCTATTAGGAATGCTCATGTTGCTAAAGCTAGCTTAGTAATAGATAATAGACCTACGTAGCTAATCCAGCTATGTGGCTAACGGAGCTAAAGCAGTTACAGCTACATAAGCTATGTATCTATATAGCTTATGAGCTGTCTACATTTGATAACATTTATACCACACATATATACCTGGTTGTAAAGTTAACAGATATTTAAGGCCAATGTATGACATGGAGATAGGGATAGGAGCTTGGATATCTGGAAGGAGCTGCTTTGCCCTTAAAGGAGCCAGTTGAGGTGACTGGAGCATCTGATCAGGATGCCCTCTGATCGCCTCCCTGTGGAGGTCTTCCTTGCACATCCAACTGGAAGCAAACCGCAGGGTAGACCCAGGATTCCCTGGAGGGATTATATATCTTATCTGGCCTGAGAACTCCTTGGAACCCCCAGGAAGAGATGGAGGATGTTGCTGATGAGAGGGATGTCTTGGTAGACTTGTGCAGTCTGCTGTCACTGCTAGGTACAGCCAACATATCAGCTGTAAATATCTAAAATTTTCATATCTGCTGATACCGATATTTAACATTTTGAGCTTGTATCTGCCAGCACAATATGCTGATAATATCATCCATCCATATCTACATTTTATCAGTTTTGTTTGAATAAAACTAGTCTTAATGTGACTGAAGCTAAAATGCATTTTTGTCTAAATACTGAAAGTAAGACTAATTCTAAAATAGCTGTCATAAACAACACTGATTCTAAAACTACAGTAAAATCCCATCTCTGGCAACTGTTTTGAAACAGTCCAAAATTAATATCTTTCTTTCTTTTACTGCTCCTTTTCACAATTAGCTGTGCTTTCTACATTTTGTTTAATATTTCTTGGTACTTATCTTTTTTTTTTTTGGTCACTGTGAGCCAGAAAGCGACTTATGAAAGCATTCAGGTCGTTATTACAGGAATTTAAGGGGAATAATGTTTGCTTATTCAATTTGAAGATGGGATGCACTGCATTATTGGTATAATGTCGGCTGAGCAGCATGAAAATTGTAATTGTACCAGTGGATATGAACATTTCTCTAGTCATTCACATCTGCTCAGTCTGACCTACATAGATAAATATCAGTTTTGATATCAGTATTAGCTGTAACGAATCTGTAAATATCAACCTATCAGATATCAGGACAAATCCAATATTGTGCAACTGAAGTGCTGATTTCATGGACAGGAAAAGTGATGTCAAATAACTAGTTTGTGGTGATACATTTCTTCTGTGCAACCAGGGTCTGCAGAATAGTCATATTGAGACTTTTCTCGCCTCTGTCCTCTATTTTTATCCAAGTCTGTAGTAGACTGCGGTTTTCTTTTCCTGTGTGCATCTTGAAGACTTTTCCCCACACTCAGTCCCACATTTGCACACTACATAAACCACAAAGTGCTCACACAGCCACTCTAACAAACCCTATCTCTCACACGTGTTTGGTTAAGCCCTCTGTGGAGCTTAATTGCCGTCTTGTTGTGGATTCTTTTTAGCGTGCTGCTGATGGATTGGGGATCAGCACCCTAATATGACTCATTGGGGACGGAACCTTTGACACGGCTCGGTCCCAGGGCGCTGACACTGTTTGAAACCAGAGATCCTGGCGCAGCCCCCTCCCACAGAGCCTGGATGCCTCTCTGCTGAATACAACCACATACACAGTGTTGTAGCATGCCGCCATCTTTAACCATTAAAGTGATTTACATTATAAGGCCTTAGTTAAAGCTTGTCTTTTCACTCTTAACCACACACAGCGAGTTTCATACAGCACTCATTATGAACACAGCTTTCACATGCAGCTTTGACAGGGCCCACTTCCTGTTTCCTGTTTCCCAGAATCCCCTGTGTCTGTCTGTAGGTGATCCTATTGGCAGGTCTGGTCAAGGTCAGCGCTGGTAAAGGCTGAGTTTGAAGAAAGTGTTTCTGTGACTCACCGTTTCTCCCTGAGGGGGTGACAAGGCCCAGCAGAGGTGTGTGTGTGTGTGGGGGGTTTCCCTGAACTTTGCCCTAACTGTGCCATGAACACACACTCTCACACAAGAAAAAAACATACAAAAACATAGAGCATGCTCTGTGCATGCTCTTCTTTCTTTGCCGTTAGTGTTTGTATTGGAGTATGTGAGGGGAATAGAGCTAACTTCAGTATTTCTGAGCATAAGTGGAGCTTTTGTTGAATTTTGGACTCGTATCTTGCCAGTCGATATTTACCAATTTGCAGAGATTAACAAGATCATCACAGTTTGAAGTAGAGAGTGTTGCCCTTTCAGTTGCTTATCTATCAGTTTTGTATTTATTGGTCCTGGCGCCGAACAAATTGCACGCATATGACCTAAAGGTATTTTGGCTGGAATGAAGAAGAAATTGAGTACTCTTCTTTAAGGATCTTCTAAGTCTTCTTCACTGACATATTTACAAGGAAAGCTTTGAATTTCAAATGCAGACAGTAGAATTCTTGTCAAATCAGGACTGATGAGGTTCTTCTCATCACAAGCCGTCTATAAAGACACACAGAAGTCCTCATGTGACCCTGACAGAAACTGACAAACTTGTCGTTAACAAATTCAGTTTGTTATGTCTGTTTGGAGCCAACCATCTACTCTCACAAAGGTGCTAGTGTCAAAAGGATCATCAACCTTACAGCTTGTCATTTCCCCTTTTGGGGAATCTAATAACGTCTGTGGATTGAAGCCGAACAGTGTAAAAATAGCCTCAAAGTAAACTGTGAGCACCAGGAGGCTTTGAACAGCCTCAGACTGCCAGTATAGATGACAAGAGGAGCAAATGTGTGACTTGTCAACTGTTTTCACTTAAATGTCAAAGTCATGCATACATTATTTGTTAAGTTTAAGGGCAGAAAGTTAAAGTTATTGGTCCCATAAAGTCACCATTTAAGGGTCTGTAGCAGGGATGGAGATTGTTTGTTTTATACCCTGAATTGGCCATAGGTGTGAGTGTACCTGGGTGATTGACTGGCAACCAGGGTGCACTTCGTCCCTAGCCCAATTATAGCTGGGATAGAGTGGTGCAGTCGTGACATAATTTTGTAGGCAAACCCTGGAGGTTAGCGTTGCATGGGTTCCCTCAGTGTCGAGCCTATGGGATTTTTCAATGGGTTTTTGGATTATTGCTGAAAATAAGATATGTGTCCAATAAAAGTTTGTGAAACTTGCACGTTTTGTTCATAAAGATAAACTTCATATCATATCTGGTTCGTTAATCTAACTGACGAAAGTAAAAAGCTTACGCCATGATATACTGAACTACAACACAGTCAACTGAATTTAACGCCATCACCCGCTAATACAAGTGAATGGCAGGCTCAGTTGCCATACACTTGTATGATGAAGTACAGTCATCCCGACAAACGCTTTTGTCCTTGTTAGCTGTGTTTTAGCAACCGCCTTTAGTAAGACATGAAAAGATACACAATTCAAAGGTGGGGCACGTTTCAGATATATTTTATGTTGTAGGATAAAACGTTAAACTCCCTTGAGCTTGTGTTCACCACAGACCTTATTTCAGGCATTTAACCGAAAACCCCTTCAAAAATCCCATAGACTTTCAGAGAACCGTAAGTGCTAAAGTGCTAACTCACTTCCACATTTCAGGACTCATTCCTGCACCACTCTATAGGCTCCATCCTCAACTGAGAGCCCTGTTGTCAAGGCAACAAAAACAGCTGATGCCAAAGGCATTTTTCTCGCCTTGGGAAAACGTAGAACTACATTGTTCAGGTGAGGTGTGGGAGTATATGCTGGTTAAGCACTTCGCCGTGTCAGCCTTGGTCCTATTCTCCTCCTGATGGCATCCTCCAGGCCTGTACCAGGCCCGTGCCTCATCTCTGCAGTTATCCTCTCAGCAGACCTCTCCATGACACACGCAGCCATTATTACTCATTACTACATCACACGACATTCACACATTCACACACTGATGACAAAAGCTGATGTAGAGTAGCCATCAGAGCTGAACCATTTGGGAAAAAGATTGAACACCTCACTATGTGACTGCAGGAGCTGGACATCAAACCCCCAACAGTCCAAATATGAGCTGAAGGACTCTGTCCACTGGGCCACAGTTTCCCCATGCGGGTGAGCTTTCATGATCAGCCTGTTTTAAGGCAAATCCACTCAGTGGATGAATGAAATGAAAGAGACAAAAGCAGGGAAAGGTAAAAGTCAATGTCTACATAGTCCACCAGCAAGGCATTCTGCATTTGTGCACTACTGTGCAAAACTTTTTTCCATGTCACATAATCAGACTGGTTCATTTTCTTGATTGTAGAATGAATTTCTTTGCTGTATAAAAAGAAATGTCCCAGGGCCAGTGGCTACAGTAGTTGAGCTTGTGACCTTGAAAAGTCTTGACATTTTTGATTTACATTAGTAAACCATCCTCTCTTTTCCTCTTTTCCTGTTTTCATCAACTCAAAAAGGACCAAGAAAAAGGAATATGTAAAGGCCACAAATATAAACACATACATATAGAATGTGCCGTAAATATGGTCGACAGCTCTTAAGAGCCTGTGTCTGGCCCTTGTGCTGCCTGAGTTATATTCATGTTAGTCTTCTTTGTATTTTATGGAAGAGGCAGGGAATAAATTATCATTTATTGGTAGATCGGGAGCGGTTTCCTCTTTAAACTGTTTGGAGAAGGCAGGACGATCAATTTTCAATGACAACTAAAAGGATATACACATATGACCCTTCCACAAAAACAATATTTATCATCATGGAAGAGTTGGACATGGGGTTGATATTGAGAAAGGGGCAAATCTGGTGAGGCTGAAAGCAGAACTTCTTAGTAGGATGTATAAGCTATCTTTGTCCTGTTTGTTCATTATTGGCATGCAAAATTCCCCAAATTGTGCCAATTTAACAAACTACAATGCTGTCCTTCGACAGTCATGTTTTCATGTCTGTATTTTTTTTGCAGATATTTGGTGTAGTCATTGTGTAATGCTACTAATTGAGGATTAGGATGAACTGTAGTAAGTAGTCATAAGCGAGTCATCATTTAGTCATGCAGCTGCATTACTCTTTGACACAGAGAGGCTACGATTAATGAAAATAAAGGGGACTAACTTAGGCCTTGATTTTTAATGATTTGCAGCAAATTTGATTATTTTTGTCATGATTTGTGCCGAAAGCACCAACAGAAATAGCCTTGATAAATGCATACAAAGAAAAGCTTTCATCATGTGGAGTTTAACAGCTTTGTCTTACTTAGTTTGGCTGTGTGTGAAGGTATTACAGTGGATTTCCTTGAAACAGAAGTAAGCCCTTTCTATTTGTTTTGTGCGTCTTACTGAAACCTTTGACAGCAGTATGTGTAAAGAGGGATTATTTATAGGCCTCACTATGCGACAGTGTTTTTTTCCCCAACAATACCGGCCTTTAATGTGTCTTCGATCGCTCTCATCAAGGATTACTCCACTTTCCTGAGGAGCCCACGCTCCTGTTCGGACGCGTTCCTTCTTGTTCCTTCAGCTCCGTCAGTAGCCAGTCAGCCAAAACATGTGTCCTCCTGTCTTCTTTAAGTGTCTGCCTTTGTGTGCTCAGATTGGGATCTGTGATCTTGGCGATACGCTGTTGTAAATCATGCTGGAGAGAGAGTGTACGTGGGTGTATTTGTGTATGTAGAGAGGGGTTGGGGGGTTACATGCTGTCTAAATCACAGAAGTTAGTTTTGCTCTTGGCTATCTCCTTCTCCCTGTAATGTCTTTTGTGCTCTCTTTGCTTTTTCCTGTTATTATTGTTTCCACACGGATGTTTCGAGGCAGCCCGGAGTCAGTTTGAGGTGGAAAAATGAAAGACAGGAATTTTTACAGTGACAAAAAAAAAAAAAACAGGCATAAAGTGTCTTTTAAGCTCGAGGATGAGAACTTTTTATGAAATCTGATCATGAAATGCATGAAAATGTCTTTGTTTTCTCTTTCCTGATGGACTGTCATTACTGAAAGAATAACACCAGTTAGATTTCAGCTACTTGTAACATTTTTTGTGATTTTTTTTGATTAATTAAGAATAAGTGAAAGGGATATTTTGTTTTTTTTTAAGTTGGGTTGTATGAGGTACTTGGCAATAGTGTTGCCTCCAGTGTTTTCAGTTCGCATTGCCCATTCAAATAGGACATGTTTGGGGAAGCACTACAGATGGGTAAAGCTGATCCACGTTTTGTGAGTTTCAGGTAAAAAGACCCAAAAGCAAAGCTACTATCTATAACTTTCTATAAAAAATGCACAGAAACCCTTGGCACTAGTTTGCAAATCAAGCTTCAGCTACCTGTAGCTTGTCTACTTATCAGTCTTTAGAGGAATAAAGCAACAGCCATAAACTTACTTGGATGGCAAATTTCTTTTCCAGCTCTTCTGGTCAGAGTCAGTTAGTCCAATTTATCTTTGGAAAGTTTAAGAAGCTCCATAAAACACCGGTTTTCAGAAAGGCAGGGAACTCTGGATGAGGCGTGATGCAGGCTGCAGGTGTCTTTGAGCCGCTATCCTCTGATCAGAAATGTCCTGAAGAAGTGTTGAAAGAAGTTCCACTCCTGACAGCAGTAGCTCTCCGTGGTCATGGGCATGGGCTCACAGTTTAAAACCCAACACCAACGGGCAACTCAGTATCTCTCCTGCTAACCAGTATCCACTGAAGTTTCTGCTCTCACTCTTGCTTCCCACTGATTCTCTAGGACAGCTCTTCTGTGCACTCCGGCTTATAAAACTGCCCTTGTATCCACAGTAAATGGCACATCATGGCCATTTGAGTTGAAACCGTAGATATCTCTGTTGAAGCCCAAAGACCAAAACAGCTGACCACATACACTGAAGCAGGAGCTAGCCGAAGCTTGCATTGCAAAATAGTGCCAAACACAGAGGCCAGAGTGAAGATGGCCTAGCAGTTGGGTCGCACCTCATGTAAGCAGACAGCCCAATGTTCAAGTCTGGCCCGTGTCCGACTCTATCCACTGTACCCCTCCTTTCTAAATAAAGGCACAAAAATGCCCCCAAATATATCTTTTAAAGAACTCAAAGGTCTTTTGGGTAAAAAATAAAACGCTTCAACAATTTTCAATATAGTGCACAATTGATTGTTTTTTTTGGTCCTTTTTTACCTTAAACTCGCTGAATCCCACAGAGAAACTGTACCCATCTGTAGTGCTGTATAGCCTAGCTTTCCGTGCTTTAAAGGGCTAAACACACTTAAATATTTGGAGGCTAATGCCACTACTTTTTGCCAAGTGCCATATGCAACCCAACTTCTAAAAAAACTCAAAATATCCCTTAAAAAGAAACAACATTTTTCATGTAAAGTTTTGCTGTTGCTTCAATAGATTTTTCTCTGGCCATGTAGAGTCTGCTTAAGCTCCACCCTTCTCTGCTGCTTCTTTAGTATTTTGAATTGGATAGTCTTTTTAACAAAAATGTGCTCTATCCGGTGTGTGGATTAAACAGTGAAGCACCGGTTGAAGAATTTCACTTAATGAAGGAGAAAGGCTGTTAAAAGTGCTGTTGCTATTGGGGCACTGCTAACCTGGTTGCTATGTCTGTGTCCTATATATAGACTAGTGGTTAAATTCTCTGCCCAGTCCCAAGACTGTTCCAACATGGCCAAGAATCCCCACCACTACCCTTGGGCCGAGGCCAGGTTGGACTTGAGGGGAGTCAAAGACAACCTGTCAGACTTGTAGCATTACCATAGTTTACCTCAGATTTATGAGTTATGTCTATTTTACTTAGTTTTCTTATTATTTTTCAGAGTCTTTGACTTCAGAACAATGATATTTTCTTGCCTCAGTACAGACCAGCTGCACAAATGACAAGATGTGCTGCCCAGGTCTTCTGGTCATTTCTCTTGATTAAGAAGTCTTTTAAAACTACACTTCAGGTGGTCTTATGTACTAAGATTTTATCACCGTTTTCTTAATTATAAATGCCCACTTGTATAAAAAATATTGAGCTTAAATCATGGCTCAGACCCTTAGATATAGATAATGTTACAGGATATTCTAAGAGAACATGTTCCCTCTTCTCCATCCTCATATTTGAATGTTCACTTCTCTCTTCCTCAAACCATCTTTTTATTCTTTTTATCTGTCTGTTTACTTTGTTTTCAGGGATTTTTCTACAACCATTAGGTCAGTGATTAGTCAAACAAATCTGCCCTTTCACCCTCATCATGGATTGTACCGTCTAACCCCTTGCTCCATTTGTTTGTCCAAACACAACTAGGTTTACGTTAGCTTTCAGGACACATATTACCCTCCTGTTTGGCTAACTGACGGCATGATTGACACCCAAGCCTTCCCCCAACCAGAACCTCCAATACCCCGCAGTCCTATGAGGAAGTGATGTCACCGGTCAGGACTGTTGGGAAGAGTGACGGCATTGATGTAGGTTTCTTCTATACATGTCAGATCACCATGTATGTGTGAACCCTGTTATTAAAGCTCTTTAGCATCATCCACAGTTGTGACATGTGGCCTGTGTGGGCAGGAACTCAGCCTTACAACAAAGACAAAAAAACACAATTCTCTAAGCTTTCTGAAGCGTATTTAGATAAAATCAGCATGCAAGTTGCAAATACTGAAAATAAATACATGTTAACTCTATTTATAATCAAGAGTGTTTCCACAATAGGCAGTTTCATGAAGGCCTAGAATAACATTTGCCTATTACGTCCTCCCTGGGAAAATTCCTCTGACTCACTTGAAGTGATGCATTTTAATTTTCTGGCAGCAGAAACAAGTGCCACTTTGAAATAAATACAAGACCTTTTTATTAAGGAACGATAACCACCCTGCTTGTTGGCGATCGAGGCCAAAATCTGTCCTGTGTGTAAAAAATGAAACATTGATTCTGCTCTTTGTTTATGGACTAATATGGAGTTTTGCTGTGCCAAAATATGTGTTTCTTTTCTATAAACGGTAAGCTCCATTATGGATCCTAAATTAGAGTAGTGGTGGCACACATTTCTGCACACCTGGCTACGCTCACTAAAAAAATCAAAGCAAACACTGGAAGCAAGTAACCTTCACCAGATAGACCATTTGACACGGGATATATTTCACATCCATTGGCTAAACACCACTTAGACGGTGTCTGGGATGGGCAGAATCTTTCCAAGAAAATCTTGGAGGGTGATTCTCTCTGTCACATTTAATACAGGCCAATCAGAGCAACAATCAGTGTAGGAGGAGTGCTTAGCACAGGGCAAGCTTGGCAGGCAACCGTTGTCTCGTTCACTATCAGTGGAGCCAGTTGGTAAATAAAACACTTGCCAAAACCAGTGGAAGAGAAGAGCTTCAATTTCTCATACTCCATAAAAGCTTCCCTTGAGGTTCTTTGCGCTTCCTTTAATAAAAACATTTTTGTTCATTTCTGGTAAGACTGCCACTAGTACTTCATCCAAGCTTGTCTCTACACCAGCCATCATTATCTACAGGCTTGCACTACAGCCATAGCTACCGCCTTGTCCTCCAAAATGATGCTGATTGAGCCGGTCATTCTCTGACTGGGAACAAGCATTGAAACCTAAAGCTTCAATGATGGAGCCACTTCATGGTAGAACTGGAGTCTGAGCCATTTATGCGGCATCTAAAGCAACTTTTGCTTGCTATCTTTGACTAATGTCATGCTTTTTGCTTGTAGGACATTTTCGCTTGCTATCACTGCTAGTTTCCTACTCGTTTACATCAGTAAATTGTGCTTGGATTGTGGTTGGTGTATCTTTAACTGCCCTTGATTTGTCCGTCGTTTATTAATGGGACAGAACTTTTTCAATCATCGTTAGTCAAAGTGCTCAAGCACAAATCTTGGTCTGTGGTGTCCCTCAGGGTTCTATCCTGGGTCCACTGTTGTTTTTTTAATATCTGCATCCTTTAGAACATCTCATAAGAACTCTCAGACATACCGACTATCATCGTTATACTGATGACATTCAGAAAAATGTCTTTAAAACCAGACAAATTCTCTAATTGATGTTATTGTCCGTACTAAAGCTTGGATAATCTGCACTTGAAGACTATAAAAATGGAGTATCTTATTTTTGCTCCTAAACACATTGCGCCAAATATGGTTAGAAATCTTGTTTCTCGTTCTTCTGTAGATAAACCTGCACTGTGTTATCTTATGGACCAGGCTCTGAGCCTGAAACAGCATAAAGATGTTTTGATTTGCTCTACTTATGATCATTTAAGGAATATCCCCAAACTTAGGCCAGTTATGCCAAGAGCTGTCCATGATTTTTTTCCCTCACTAGTGAAACTGTATTTAGCTTTACAAACTGCTGCAAGGCTGCTTATTGTAAATCTCCAAGAGCAGTGGTTTTCACATTTTTTTTTGCCCAAGGCAGACCCGAGATCCTTGTTACCCAGTTCAAACCCCAAGTTCTAAAAATGAAGAAAAAGCTCAATTTCAATTGCATGTGTTGCTTTTGTTTCTTGGCTTTCTTATTATCTCAAAGTCTGCAGATAGAAGCCTGAATTGTTGCAGTCTTTCAGCAGCAGCAGTAATATGAAAACCCTGGAGATCTTGTTCTCTCTGTTGTATCTAAATTCAGCTTGAGCGTCCCTTTGCTTGCTGTTCAATCCCAGTGTGGTCACAGGTCACTGACAGCCTCTGACCTAGGTCAACCTCAGCCTCTAGAGGCTGTTTTGATTCCCTGTCAATGAATATCATTACACACTTAAGCTAACAATGCAGACTTCAGTTTACCTTTACTGAACCTACAATTTTCTGATCCCGTCATAGGGTGCCTGAAAAACTTCCCTCAAGTTGCCTATTGCAAAATATCAACATTTCACCATTAATATCCTGATTTTTTTATTTATAAGTGTTGTGTGTCGGTTAGCTTTTATAATACTGAACAGGATGACTAATAGAGAGCAGATTTTGTTTTCTCATCTCTTCTTCTATCATCAGTATCAAAGATATTTTGAGAAGAAAAGCAGTCTTCTGAGGACAGCGACCTCCTGATTGTTCATTGTTTACTCTCTAATCTCCTCTCTCCACCCGCCTCTCCTCAGAACAGCAAGTGTCTTAGATTAGTAGTTGGACCTTTTCTGTTTGATATGCACACACACAAGCATTGAACACACTTAACTGTGTGCACAGATACGCTCTGATAAGGGGATGTTGCATATTAGTGATGAAACGATTGTGAAAAGGAGCGTACTGAACATGTCCCAGAGCATAATCAACCCACTCCCATGTGCTTATCAGTCAAAGGAAGGCGTGGACATTGCCACTGGGATACAGCTGTATTTGTACTTTGATGGTTTTTCATCAGGTTTAAATTGCATGCAGCTCCAAATTCATGCTGACAGGCTTGCTAAAAAATCTGTATCTATCTGTATGTGAGTTTACTCTGCGTTAAGGTTCATTAGTTCTTTTGCTGATCAGTCAGTGATAGTCAGCCTCCTGCAGGACCATTAGTTGGGCCATGGTCCAGTTCTGGCAGTGTTGTTAGAAGGTGTGTTAACTCCTACCTGCATTTCAGTTTCTCTAAGACAAAAGAGATGCTAACTGATATTTCAGTCGGGAAAGCTCCTGTCATACATTTAACCATTTTATTGTAAAATGGATAAACAGTTTTACTTGGATGAGACAGCTTAAGCAGCATGCTTTGACTTTCTTTTACTTTCATTGAATCAGCTGTGCAGCCTTTCCAATCACACGCTGTTATTACGCACAGCATTCCAGTGATTCTGTCTGCCTCTGCTCAGCTTGTTGTCAGATTGTGAGAATGTTAAAGAGCTGTAAATGTTTTCCTGTCTATTGGTGGTGTTCTCAGGCTGCAGAGATACAGATTATGTGCTGTAAATTACAATGTACATTGGCATTTGAGCTTGTCTTATCTGTCATTTTTACAACCGCCGAGAGGAACAAGTGGCTAAAGTGTTTTAATATTTAGTAACGCAAAAGTACTCTTAACACATTGGTTGTAGAAGTAGGTAACGCAGTAACATAACAATTTACTTTTCTCAGCATGTAAGGCAGTAATCTAACGAGTTAGTTTCAAAAGTAATGCTACCCAACACTGGTCCTGCATGAACTAACGCTAGGCTCATTTGTTGAACTGACCTGCCACTGCTCCGACAGTCATCAATAGCACAGCAGTAGAGACACTGAGTCGTTTTAAATACTTAAATACCATCTCTGATGATAAGCTGACCTCTGATGCAAACACTGATATCTTTAGCAAAAAGGCCCATCAGAGGCTGTTCTTCTTGAGAAAACTGCTGAGATTTAATGTCACTAAATCTCTTTTGAGTTCTTTTAACTTTTGCAGTTGTTAGAGATGCACAGATTGTGAAAATCAGGGCAAATGCTGATGTTTAACATAATACTTAAGAGATTGTAATAATGATGTCAAAAGGACTACCAAAATGTGGACATTTCCTCTCATGCTTGATCACAAAATCAGATCAGAGTTTGTCCTACAGGTGACTTGTTAAGCCCTCGAAAAGCAGAATTTAGATGTGCTTGATGCCAGCGATAAATAATTGTAAAAACTTCTTTTGATCAAGTTTTCCTTTGTGGATAGAAAATGCAGTTGGAAAATTATATAAATTGTAATACATGTTATTGCAATTCTCAGTGTATTGTAAAATGTTTAAAATTGCAGTAATATCATATCATGACCTAAGTATTGTGATGATATCATATTATGGGGCCACCCCTTATAATAATCTGAGCTGGCCAGTCAATTCTTTTTATTGAATAACACAGATGTTTGAAAATGTTGATAAATTTGGGTTGTTTCTCTTTAAGGAGGTGGTTATGAGTCCTGAAGCTAAATTAGTTGAGAACTTCTGCATTTCTGTGTTTTAAAACCCTCGTACATCCAGTCAGTGTCACTCTACTTGCCCCACCTGAGTGTGAAAGTATTTCTGCACACAGATGTGATCAGGCTGATGCTGGAAAATAATCCTGGCTGCGTAGAGAGCCCCTCCCTGTATAAATAATGAAGCTGGATAAGATTAAATTGATAAATGAATTTATGTCCTCATACTTGTGGTGAGTCTCTCGGTTCTGTTCAATCTGGATTATAGATCTGTACTTAAAGAGAAGGATGTCTCCTTATAATTAACCGTTATGAAACATTGCACAGTGGAGCCGTGGTGTTGGTGTGTCAAATAAAAGGCTTGAACACTCTCTGCTGTTTACACAAATAGCAACCACACTTGGCTGTCTCAGCCTGGAAAAGCTCTCACAGAGAGAAGCAAACACAGATAAACAAAACTCAAGGAAGATTTCCAGAAAACCTCACGTGATTGGATTATTCTCTTCTCTGTTTCAAGGTATATATTAAGATTTTTCTTCTTCTCTGGACTGAATACAGATTCTCTATATTCCTTCAGATATCATTTTCATGCCCAGTCCACTGGAAGAAATTAAAATAGAGAAAGCAGCAGGGGGTGATGTATGATTAAGCTGAGCTGGGAGAGTTCAGACCGTCCTGAGTTGTAATTTGACTGCAGGGATCCGGCTGCATTGTGGCTGCTCTTCCTTCTCATTTAGTTGTCTGTGTGTGGCTAAATGTGTGTATTGGTGCCGTCTGATGCACAAACAAGCTCACCTCTTGGCTGCAGAGAAACATTCAGGCCCCTCTATTTGTATCGTATATGTTAAAATGTGTCTGTGGGTTTCCAAGCCATGAGCTTATTAGCTTGCTTGGAATTCGAATTACTTATTTTTGGTAGATAGTAGTGATGGGCGGTAAACCGATATCAGTACCATCACCAATAAAATCTCTGCCATGGAATGGATTTTTGCAGCACCATCACCGCCGGCATTCTTGGAAATTTCCCATAACACTGGGTCTGGAGTGTGCCTCTGGAAAATCTCCATTTGAAGCACCGTGCACCTCGCTCTACCCCTCCATTCCAACAAGAATCGGGACACCCTACCCTGAGACATGAACGTGCAAAATGTACGGGGAGGAATCAGCTTGGGCAGCGGAAATATTTGGATTTAGCACAAGTGCTAATGCTGGACCTAATCCAGGTTGAAGATAAATCACTGGGAGAGATCTGCCTCTACGCAGTAAAGATGAAAACCGCATTAGGAATTAATGTTTGGCTGTGTGACTTTATTTCTGTTTATGGCAGAGAGAAGTCATCAGGATCCGTAATGTGAAACACATGCAGGGCAAAAGAGACAGAGAAATGATCATGTTTGCACAACTTTCACCTCCTTTGGTAATTTTTTTTCTAAATTAAGTCTTTTTATTCAATTCACCTCCCTCTCTCTTTTCCCTCTCCACACTGACCTCTGCTCTCTCATTCACATTCACTCTTTCATACGTGCACACACAGAAACCACACGCTGACGAGAGCAGGCCGGTCTCTCAGCGTGAGCTCACTGTGTCATATGCTTTAAATCGTGCCATATGGGGATTTTAAGACCGGGTAGAACCACAGCAGGGAGAGCGTGGTGCTCTGACAGATCTAAATACAAACCGACACACTGAGACTGACAGACTGTGTGTGGATCTAGTTTGAAAGTATAATCATATTTGCAGCTTTTCAGCTCTAAATCATCATGACAAACTTTGACTGAACACACTGTCCTGCTCCTTCAATTTGTTTTTATTGTTTATGTGCATCAGGTATGGAAATTTAGAGGGCGAGGGAAGAGAAGAGAAAAAGACAACACTTAATTTGTTCTAGGGTTGTAAAGTATTGTCCCATTTTATACCATGGTCTTGGTGAATACTGGATTTTGATTGGCTCTGGGAGTTCCATTGGGGTACATTAACTAATTAACTTCCGATATATGGATACCTATCAAACTTCTCATGTAGTTCTGGTCAAAAAATCTTTACACTGTTCCACATCAATGCGCAGCAGCCGTTAGATGATAGGAGTAACCATAGCAACCTGAGGCAGTCATATTTTCTGAGCAGGGAGGACAGCGTCACCAGCCTAAGGAGCCTGCAGGCCAGCATCAACCGTCACTTAACTGACATAAATATAATGACAGACTCCAGGTTTAAGACCTGTAACACAAGGTGGTCTTATCTCCTATTTCCAATGTCGTTTTGTTCCCATTGGACAATAGCTTAAAAAGTGAATTACTGTTTTTGGCAGACATGAAAATTTCTGCCAACTTTTACAGCCAACATTTTGTCTTAAAATCTGTCTATATCAGCTTTAAATATTGGCCTATGAACAAATAAGGTGGCTTTCACACTAGCATCCTGGTCCCGGATTGGAGTACACTGGAGCCCAAAACCTGGTATGTTTTGTTCAGTGCGAATGCAAGCAAATGTCCACTTCAGGAGGTGGTGAAGGCGCAATTCCAGTGAAGTCTGGCAAGGTTTGATGAATACAGGACACGAGTCACCTCACCTATATGACGTAAAACCAAAATTTCTTTCATCTGAAATGGAAATTTGTTCACATTTTATTTCAATAAAAGGCTGAAATCATCAGAATTAAGTCAACAGAAGGTCTGTTTTGACCCACCTTACGGATGAACAAAAGTCAGAGTCAGCGAGATGAGATGCAAAGGCAATAAAAGTCTCCTGCCACCTCATAAACTGCTGTATCTATGAAGTACAAGCTCATTTAATCCACTGAGCAACATGTAGATGGGAAGTTATGAAGAGCGATGTTGCTGGCATCTCAAAAAGTGATTCTAAACTCATTAAAGCCTTTTAACTCAAATAAGATCCAGAAAATTCTCACTTTTTGGAACTGAAATTTTTATTTAACCTTTTACCTAAATAAAAAAAGAGAAATTGCCACAAAATTAAAATTCCACATTAGGCATTTTTGGCAACCTGTAATCCAGTGGAGTGCATTTTTCTCATTCATTAGATTTTATTTAAAATATTATTAAGCAATTTATTTATCATATTGATTAGACAGAGGAGATGTACCGTACTGTTGTGGGAAGGAAGTAGCTGGGCCGAAAGGCAGCTCTTTTGATTTACCGGTCAATCTATGTCCCAACCCTCATGGTCGAATAGAATGTTCTTTTTGTTTGTTTTACATAGTAATGCCCTGTTATTGCTGACTTGGACTCTTCACTTTTGAAGCCTGATTGGATGCTGCATATTTATCAAACACATCCTGGGAATGATGCACAATCCAAAGATCAACACAGGCTTAATTTTATGATAAGTTTGAGGTGAGAGTGAGTTAGTAGAAGCACACAACCTCCACACAGCTTCATAAGGAAGTGTACGTTTGGTGTGGGTAGGGGGTCGTTAGGTTTCGTCTCTCTGAGGAGTGTTAAGTGACTGAAAGGCCAAGGTCAGCTCTCTCTCTCTCTCTACCACTGTCTGTGCACATCTAAATGGGCTTTCCAGACATGGACACACACTTCCACACAAATACACACATACACAGAACTATAGGGTGGTGGTCTGCATACCCCCGATTCCATGCAGATATGGTAACGCTGCATTTACAGCTTAATACAGATTGAAGCAGATTTTATCTTGAAAATATGTAATTTCCTACTAAAATGTGGACACAGCTAATAATGAGTTCATGTTGCGGTGAGCCTGCAGAGAGCTTAACACCCCGTCATTAAGCCACAAACTGCTACATGAGATATTTTCCTTTGGCAAAGAGAGTGATCTCTTTAGGTGAAAATCATGTCCAGGAAGAGAGGCACGCCAGAGGGAAAATCAGTTTGTGAGGGATTAATGACTAAGTTGGATGCAAGTAATCTGAAGGTAGTTAAGTAGTAATAATGCAGAGAGAGAGAGAGAGTTAAAGCTCATCTATGCTCATTTTAAAAACTCATGCAGATACAGACGAAGCTTACTGTCCGTATGCTTTCATACCGTCAGTATTTCTGCACCATCTCTCTAACCTTCTGGAAATGAACCAAATGTTGCAATACCTCTGGTAACCATGGGGCGAATAAAGAAGCTGCAGATGTGCAATCAAAGATCAGAAGGCAGGATCCTTAAGTAGCATTGCTTTTACACTGCCTGGCCAAAAAAAAAGTCGCCACCAAAAAAGGTAACACACTCTAATATTTCATTGGACCACCTTTAGCTTTGATTACAGTATGCGTTTGCTGTGGCATTGTTTCGATAAGCTTCTGCAATGTCACAAGATTTATTTCCATCAGGTGTTGCATTAATTTTAATATTGATGATGGGAGAGTCTGACCACTGTGCAAAGCCTTCTCCAGCAAATCCCAAAGATTCTCAATGGGGTTAAGGTCTGGACTCTGTGGTGGCCAATCCATGTGTGAAAATGATGTCATGCTCCCTGAACCACTCTTTCACAATTTGAGCCCAATGAATCCTGGCATTGTCATCTTGGAATATGCCCGTGCCATTAGGGAAGAAAAAATCCATTGTTTAAGAAAAGAGAAGTTACTCATTCCATCAGCTGGGGTTAAATAACTTGTTGCCAGCTGAAAGATAATTGCCCATGCAGTAATTATCCAATAGGAGGCTCATACCTATTTGCTTAGTTAAGTCAAGGTGGCGACTTTTTTTTTAGGCCAGGCAGTGTATTTCAATAACATTATTACATTGCATAACCCTAAAAGGCCTTCATGTGTGACTTGAGAGCAGCCGCTGCTCGTTGTCTCTTACATCACTGTGTTTATTTGGCTTTTGCCCAAGCTGCTTCAAACCAGTAGAGGGGTTGAATAAGAAGCTTTAGTTTTATTGAATTTGCCTTGGTGGTTCTAGTATCTATTAGAGGTGTTTCCCTCCCTTTAAATGCCACTTCATAGTGTATTATTCAAACTAAGACTGACCTCTAGAGGAATGTAAGTGTACTGCAGCATGTTCATTTATGTGTCCCTTCATCTGCACAAATCCACAAACCCTGATATCATTTTAAATATTGAAGACAGAATTTATGTTAATTTTATTAGCTTATTTACCAAACTATATATCATACCTACTTCTATTGAAAATGAAATGTCTATTGCAATGGAGGCAGCATTGACAGCAGCGATTAATGTGTCCGAATAAATTCAAACTGGACCAACATTTCCTAACCCTGTCTCTCCTGTCTTTCTCTCCATCTTTTTTCTGTGATTCAGGGAGGATATTGATGATGAGGGATTCTGCCAGCCATACAGAGGGATCGCCTGCGCTCGCTTCATCGGCAACCGCAGCATCTTTGTCGACTCTCTGCAGATGCAGGGCGAGATTGAGACACAGATCACAGGTGAGAAACAAACCATATCAATTTCATCCCCTCAACTACAAAGAAAAAATGTTTCAGTCACCCTTCTTCAGAAATAACCACTTAAATACCAGTTTTCCTCTGTAGCACTTAATTTTCTTTAGTTTTGTGCATCTTTGGAGTGCTCATGGCCAAGTGTTTAGCTCATGTCTGGGTTCAAGTCTGACCTATGCCTCTTTTCCCCCATGGCATTCTCCACTGTTTCTGTCTCTATTACCAGTCTTTATTCATAGATAAAATTATAAAAAGCCCTAAGATAAATCTAGAAAAAGCTATTTTTACATGCAAATAAATTTCTACATATATACACAAAACTACATGACTTTTCAAGATCTGCCTGTTTATGTATCTTGCATGTTTTTCATTCACCCAGTTTTTCCAGCATTTCTGTCTCGATTCACTTCATCCTGAAGATTTACTTAATAAGCAACCAGTACAGCATCCTCTGCATACCCTCAATTGATCTTTACTTTCTGCAAATTAGGCCTTTTTTTTTAGAATATATACATATCTAAAATGCATTAAACCCAGTCTCACTGGTGGAGATCAAAGAAAGTTCATCATCTTGTATGAAGCCTAAACAGACCACATGCTGGTTCATCATGTAAAGCATGCCTGTGTCACAGCTTATGAGTGTTTGTTTGCTTGCAAATGTTCTACGAGTCACTTAAATGTGTGCATTATTGATCGCTTCCATGCAGTTGACAGCCTTATGCCCGTTTGTAAAAGTTCGGGGTCATGAACTCAGACTAATCTGAAACATCAAGGACAAATGATGATAAAGATTTATGACACCACAGTATTGAATTGTAAGGCTACAGCAGAGCTATATCATCTCTAATACACTCACTTTAAGCAGCTTTATACCATCTTGATTTAAAAATCACTGATCCTCAGTATCTTTTATATTTCAGCCAAAGCAGTCCTGTGGGAGCTTATGAACAACTGTCAGCTGAAGTTATCCACATTATAATCGTGCCTTCTTCTTCACCTCCTGCAGAGAAGCTTTTCTGATAATCTCAACCACAGAAAAGCACATGTTGGCAGTAACTGTACAGCCAGACTATGAATCACACATTTAAAACTGCAGATACCTCTGACAGTTTCTCTGTTTGATCCTTTGAGGGTTTAACTACCACAAAGTAAGCAGTAACCAGCCAAGGGAATGGTTTCTTACTTTAGTGAGCGATTCTTCACTCAGTAGAAAAATGAGACTGTCCTCATATGTTGGTAATAAATGAGCCTTTTCACTGAACCCTGCTGACTTTTTTCCTCAGCTAATATAAAATAATGCCTTTAAAGATATTCTCTAGAAGAACGGATTCTGATAAATTGTACATACTTATTTCAAATACATAGTACATGCTCAGATAAGTATGTTTGAAGCTACACTGAATTTGTCAGACAGCAGATGCCTTTTTGATAGTTTTTTTCTAAACCTGGTCATGAACATTAAACTAGATTGCCTGCACAATAAAACACATAAAGCAAAGTTGTCTTCACAAATCTTAAAGAAGGTAGAAACAGAAATTGATCTTATTGATATAGAAAAAATTAAATCATAATAGTTCGGCCTGACAACTCACATCGATGTATCTTAAGCATTTATTTTTAAAGTGCAAAAAAACAAAGTTTGGCAGTAAGGCTCCAACTGCATTGTCCTAGTATTTTTATGTCCAGACACTTTAAATAAGCAGCAAATAAGGAAAATGCGTGTGATAGGAGAACATGACAACGACATGCTGAGTATGAATCAGTGTAGAGGACTGACAGGACTAGCTTGCAGGCTTTACTTCATAAATCATGCTTACTCTCCAACTCAAAATAAATAATCAAGAATAATTTTATGTCTAATTTTATGTCAACCCCTTTATGATTTAAAAAGATTTAAGAAAAATTTATGCATTGGAAGTATCTAACCATGCAACAACATTAAGCTCTAAATTTTTTTGGAAATCTCAACAGTTTGGAGACTAATGACTCACTCTTAAATAATACTTATGTTAAGAAGAAAATATGTTATGTAAAGGGGGCCAAAGCAGTTATTAGAGGGGAGCTGATAATGTTGGCATCACTTCAGGTAAAGGAAAAGGAAATGGAGTTATTAGTCTCCTTAAATCAGCAGCCAGATGAACTTGAAAAGAACCAGAGTAATATCTTTAATGAAATAAAGCAGATTAGGACAAGGTTACAGCAAATTGAGTTGGAAAATGCAGAAAAAGCTTCAGTTTTGGCAAACAGGAATGCTATGATAGCAGATCAAAAGTTGAAAAAGTTTATTGGCATCTTGGTTGAAAAAATAGTTTTAGCATATAAAATAAAGGATTAAAAAGGCCAAAAATAGCAAATAAACTCCATCAACCATCAGCTTTGGACCCCTGAGTCTTGGAACTAACTTGCAAAAGTCCAAAATGACTCAGAAAATAAAGCTAAAGTTACCTGATCTGACAGGAGAACAAATAGGAACAGGGAACTACTAGAAAACAATTCATTTTTGCAGATTTATTTCTTTCTCTATTTTGATGAATGTATTTTTATTTGCAGCATTACTCCTTGCTCTGGTGTTGTATGTGTTGTTGTTCTTTCCTTGTTTATCTTATCTTTCATGACAAATCGCGACCCAAATTTCCAAAAATTTTCAACAATGCGCATTCAGTAAATAAAAATGTTGCAGTTATGATCTTGGTGGGAACAGAATTAATGACAGGAACAAGATGCAGAGCAAAACTGACATGTTTTACACCCCTCTTTACCCGTGATAACATGTGATTTCAGCCGATTATCCTTGAGATCTTGAGATATTACTTCATTAACATGGTAAAAGCAGCTCTTTTATTGCAAGAAAAGAAGATAAATGAGTTGAAATACTGATAAAACATTAAAGTTGACCCATTATTACAATAAAACAGAGTAAAATAAAAGGTATGGATGCATTATCTTCATAGACTTTTGCCACCACTTTTTTCCAGACATACATTCATGATCCATTGTTGAAAACTGCTCTGTGACCCACTTTTGGGTCTCGACCCACCAGTTGAGAAACCCTGGTCTAGTGCATCGGTTTCCAACCTTTTTTTCCAATGAGCCCCCCTTCACATATCTAAGAAGAGCTGCAGACCTCTGGACCCAAAGGAAGTAAAAGTCATATATTTCTGTTAAAAATGCACATCAAGTTGAGTTGTTTTCATAATTTTAAACCAAATCAAACAGCCAAAACAAAAAATTTACTACCAAAAGACCTTAGTATGAACCAATCATGTATTTTATCATAATTTTGGATAGTTTGATTGAACCTAATTTTAAGAACTTCAGAGCAGACAGACCCAGTAACACAGTTCAAGTAATGTTGGGATTAGATAATAAAGGACTCAATCAAATGACTCTTCTCTTTTTTCCCTATTCTCTCCAGCGGCCTTCACCATGATCGGCACGTCCAACCACTTGTCCGACCGTTGCTCTCAATTTGCCATCCCCTCTCTCTGCCACTTTGCCTTCCCCACCTGCGACCGCAGCACCGGGACTGACAAACCTCGAGACCTGTGCAAGGACGAGTGCGAGATCCTGGAGAACGACCTGTGCAAAACTGAGTACATCATCGCCCGCTCAAACCCAATCATCCTGAAAAGACTGAAGCTGCCGAACTGTGAGGACCTGGCTGCTTCAGACAGCCCTGAGGCTGCAAACTGTCTGAGGATTGGGATCCCCATGGCTGAGCCCATAAACAAGAGTAAGTAACTGACACCTTAATAAATGCTGCTGATAAACTTTATCTACTATACAAAGACATGCATGTGGCACCCAATTTTAGCTTTATTAAAGGCAGTTTGGAAATTGCTTATTGCTCAGTATATATCTTAACATCTCTTCCTCTCCCTCAGATCATAAGTGCTACAACAGCAGCGGGGCAGACTACAGAGGGACGGTCAGCATGACAAAGGGGGGACGTCAGTGTCAGCCGTGGAACTCTCAGTACCCACACAGCCACACGTACCTCGCTGTCCGCTACCCTGAGCTCAATGGGGGACACTCGTACTGCCGTAACCCTGGTAACAAACACGAGGCGCCCTGGTGTTTCACGCTAGACGAGGGGGTCCGCATGGAGCTCTGTGACATCCCCATCTGTGGTGAGACTATCAGATATGTTTAAGCCAATTAGCAGAAGCTAGAAGATTATGTGACCTATAATCTATAAAATAATGTTGGTTTCTCTCCATTCCTTCCCACAGATCATAAGGATAAGTCTGGCACTAACATGGAGATCTTGTACATCCTGGTCCCCAGTGTAGCCATCCCGTTAGCCATCGCTCTGCTCTTCTTCTTTATCTGTGTTTGTCGCAACAACCAGAAGTCTGCTCGGCCTCCAGCTCCCCGTCAGCCTAAACCAGTGAGGGGCCAGAATGTGGAGATGTCCATGCTGGCTACAGCATACAAACCAAAGGTAGAAAAATACAGTCACACAGTACGACACTGTGGGAGGGGAAGCAGAAGTAACATGTAGGTAGTAATATTTTTGCATCTGATACTTACACATTTTAAAGCTGGAGAAATTCCTTTTTTTTTTTTCTGTAACGTGAAAGACTGCTACATAGGGAAGTGTAAACTGCAACTGAAAGCTGCTGTTCTGTTGCTGTATCTAATTTAAGTTCAATGCTGTTTACTTGTAATACACCACAATTATTCTCTCCCATCAGCTGTGTGTGCTGTTGCCCCTGCCTTAAAGCATTCTGAGATTGCTTGTAGCTTTAACCAAGAAGACCACTTTGAACAGCTTTTCCCTTCATAAGTGAGATACAAATTGCCTTAAATACATCAATGCCTGCCTAATGTCTACAGGTAGACTGTTCCACAGTATTAGTACACGGAAGTAAGAGCCTGGTCACCCAAAAGCCCAGTTCCCAAACAGTACGTATCTGCAGGCTCACAGGCAGAAGTTTCAGGGCCACAGATTACAGACCGTAGCTCTAGGACCCATACTTTTTGCAACAGCACCACCCAGTGAAGTGGAGGGGCATTGCAGTTAAACAATTAGCAGCAGTTTATGGACCGCCAGTTTAAGACTGTAGATCTAGGACCTGTGTTTTTTTGCTTGAGTTGACACAACTTTGATAGGCAGAAGTCTAAAGTTCACTTGAGGTTCTTTTTATGAGGTTATTAGTGTTTTCCCTTAATTTTATATAACTGTTCTATGCATGTTTCGCTGTGTAAGTCTCTCTGGATACTCTGGCTTCCTCCCACCACCAAAAGCATGCTTATTAGGTTAATTGGTGACTCTGAATTGGCTTTAGGTGTGAGTGTGTGCGTGTCTGGTTGTCTGTCTCTACATGTCAGCCCTGTGACTGACTGGCAACCAGTCCAGGGTGTACCCCGCCTCTCACCCAATGACAGCTGGGATAGGTTCCAAGCCCCCCCCACAGCCCCCAATGGAATAAGCGGTATAAATATGCAAACTCTGCAAAAAGAGGCCCCCTACCAACTTGTTTAAGTTCAAGTTTTCATTCTACTAACTTTTCTTTTTTTCAAGCGGGACACCTCATTCTGAAGGAGGTCAGTGTAGTTCCAGTTCCCTGGGAGTGCAAAGCATCTGTAGGTATATATGGGTTTACCAGTTCAGAGGATGCAGTGGTGCAATGCCATTTACAATTTTACAAGTTAGAAGCAGCACCTTAAAGTCTGCTCTATCCTTAACAGGAAACCAATAGAGAGAGGCCAGTACTGGTATAATGTGCTCATATTTACTTGCTCTAGACAAGCTGCTTTGTTTTGTCATCTGCAGACCTTAAAGACTCTTCTTCACAAACCTGATAGAAGGCATTACAGTAATCTAATCTGATCTGAGGACCTCAGTATCCTGAAACATGATGTAATCTGGGCAATATGTCTGAGAGGAATAAAGGTTACTCTCATTATCTCTTAGACAAAAAAATCAAAAAAGGGTCTGATTCAAGATGTACACCAAAATTTTTTACTCTGTCTTTGCAATTAATTACACAGTCACCCATAGGAAAAGTAAAATTATCATACAAAGGATTGAGCCTACATGGCCCAATAACCATCACTTCTAACTAAGCTGAGTTTAGTAGCAGGAAATTTGCCGGTAACCAGCTCCTAACAGCAAACACCCAAGCCTCAATTTTAGATGCATTAGATCCACTTTGCAGGATTAGTGGCATATACAATGGTAAATCATCCACATAACAATGAAAAGCAATCTCAAATGAAAGCTTAGTTTGACCGAAAGGTGCTAGATAGACTGAGGAAAACCATGGGCCCAATACAGACCCCTGTGGCACCCTATGCCCAACAATAATAAAGATTAAATATTTATATAGTTTTGAAAACCGTTGGAAATGTTTTAGGTAATGTAAGAACTTTACAAAAAATTATGTAACATAGAAATGGTCATTTTTAAAAAATTAATATCCACATTTCAGTTAAAAAATTCTACATATCGTAGCCTAAAGACCTGTGTTTGTTTGTCAAAACTACGGCAACACCAGGTTTGTAAAAAGGACACTGTCTTAGATCAGGGTGAGCTTTTATTTTACATAAAACAAAAATTGGTAGTAAAGATATGAATACAACAGGTTTTGAGTCTCTTGGCAAACGGCTGTAAACCTGTCAGAAGACTTGACTGATTGTAAGAGTTTAGGCATAACTCCTGGTTAGATATTGTCAAAAATGGATTCGATGAATAAATAAGAAAATGAGCTACAGAAACCAAAACCTGTTTTTGAAAAAGGCTACAAACATGTTTTATTTCTGCACTGAAAAAAAGCATTATGGGGCTTAGAGTATATACTGTAGAGCAAAGATTGTGCCCAGAAGTCCCAGCCAAACCCCACTGAACCAAAGGTTGCTACTTGTTTCACACCAAAAATCTTGTCTTACATCATGATTTAGTTTACAATGTTACTTCTGTGTTGCAGCCAGCACATTGCTTTTTTATGTGTTTTTGTTTTGAAGTCATTGAGTTAGATCAGACAGGAAAGAAGGCACAGCCTTCTATGTGTCAGCTGGGATATGCCGCAGCATGCTGGAGTTTTTTTGACCTGAGTGTTCATATGAATGACCCGTCTGAGACGGAGCTTCAGATCTCTATCATCGAGTTCAGCAGCTCCAGGAATGTTTGACTGCAGCTCTGTTTATTTCTCTCCGTCTCACTGTCTCTTTTTCCACGTCTCTCCTCCTTTCACTTCATACGTCGCTTTTTGTTTTTCTTCTTCTGTCTTTTCCTCTGTTTCTTTACCTCTGCTCCTCTTCTCTACTTTCACTGAACCTCTTTGTAATGTAGATCATCAAGCCTTTACTCTGCCAGCCAGCCAACACATAAGCTCACTGTATCACGTTTCCGCCAGGGTCGCACACTCAGTCATATCCCGTCTGTTAATCTTTTTTTCCACATTATTCTGTTGGTGGTGGGTTATCTAGACAGCCTGTCTGCAAACTAGAGCTTATTCTCAAGGTAATGTGTATAATATTACCATCAACAGCTCTGCAAAGAACCGCAAAATGTCAGTGAAGCGTCAGAAGCCATTAATATCTGTGGTTTATTTAAGTTTTCGCCGTGGAGTAAATGTTTTCCTGATGTAAAAAAGTGAAGCTATTTTTGCTGTGTTTAGATGACGACCTTGTTTCTGCAAAGAGCTGAGAGTTTGAGACATCAAAGAGAGTTTTTAAGAGCGACAACCATGCAATTTTTCAATTTTACAGTGAATTCAGTAGAGGAATTGTGGGCTGCAAGAGTCTGAAATATGTTTTACAGATATCAGACCAAATAAGCATCCGTTTTAACTCAAGATTTAAAAACAGCAGAAGCCTGAAGCCTATAGCAGAAGTTTAGATAATCAAATCCTTTATATCTTTATTAATTTCTCACATTTTTGTCATGCTTACAGAAGAATATAATAAGATCTTGCATGATTACTTATTCCTCAGAATCCAGGATGAATATCTGCAGATAGCAGATGTGTCATTTTCCCTTATTTATAGATGGCCTGAAAAGATCAAGGCTTTGAGGGAAAATATTAACCTTGCAGAGCAGATCGATATGCCTGTTTCCTTGTTTCTCACTGGTGAATCAATCTTGCAAAGCTTCCGTCTGAACCGTTTGGGCCTGGTTAGAAAGTGACAGGACCAATCAGCGACAAGGGGCAGTACTTTCAGGCGCAGCAGAGTCATGACGTAACCAAGCAGCAACAAGAGGCCACTGCAATTATGGTGGAAGAGCTTGGCGTGGATGCTGCTAAAGCGCCAGTTTCATCAGAACTTGATGACATTTCTTCATTAAAAGAAGAACAGAGAACAGCAGTGAGTTGTTTACTTTTCAGAAACGACAAAAGTCGTGTACTAACATGTCGATAGTCACCATGGTTCGCGTTATTCCTTAATAGCTGTGCACACGCACTTCAGTTGCGGCTATATCGCATGTTTTGTTGCTCTGATTGGCCCGTAAAGATGTGACAGAACGTTCTTCCAATCACACTCCGAGTTTTTTCAAATCCTCTGCCCTTTCTCAAACGCTTAGTATTGAAGGTTTTCGAGATGGATGTGTGAAACATCCATCTGGCGTGTCAGGTTAGGAAAATATTTGAAGTGAAGGGAAAATTTGTTTAATGATTTTGCTGATTTTTTCGCTAACATTACAGTCTAGCTTTACATGTAAGGCAACTGTTCAAGATGGATCTCAAGTATGGTATTGTTTCACAGTACTACAAAAATAAAAAAGATAACACATTTAAATATATATTCAGGTGTTACAGCCCCAAGTCTCCTCCTAAAACAAGTCTGGGATGGCATACTGAGCTCATGTTTGAGCATAAGATCATATAAAAATGACGTCAAAGGTATTTCTCTTATCACTTTTTCGTAACGGCACCTTTAATTTTAAGTTTCATTTCTCTCCTGCTGAGGTGTGTCGAGCTGCTACCGCCAGCACAACACAATTTACAAATGTGGAAGTTCACAATAAAAGCACTTGAACAAAAACAACAGTGGACTTTTATTGTGAGGGACCTGTTGGAAATAGCATGTTTATAACTGTTTTATATCTTGAGACCCTTAGCTATTTTTTTCTGTCTCGCCTGGACTTATTGTCTTAAAAACTTGTAAAACATCAACCCTATGGTGCACAGTCAAGCTCTAAACATCTGTTTTTCCAGACAGACTGGGTTTTAAGAATGAAAGGAAATCAAAACTCAAAGATTTGTATGTTTGACACACAGTGAACAATAATGACTACGACTTTTTTGGACAGTCTTTCACCAAAAAGAGAAAAAATAATCATGTGTTAAGAGATCTTTAAAATATTGACATAGTTACAAAAAGTCCTTACACTTTTTTGAATTGACTGTTGTTTGTGCCAGTCCTCGAAGCAGTTCCAGTCTGCAGTGACACAGAGGGCCAAATCACAGCCTCTCTGTCTATTATGAGCTATTCAAGATGCCTCCTACATGAACTAGGTGTACAAGTGTACAAGTATGATGCCCCAATAGAACCGCCTGCCATTGGTTGGCACAGCCAGTCACAAAGCATTCTGGGAAAACATGGCAGTAAGCATGCTGAGCTAGCAGTAGAAACGATGGTAAATGGATAAAAAAAAAACTGATTAAAAGACATTAAATGTGGGATGTACTGTTGTGGATTTAATCTTTAAAGACCCTAAAAAGTTACCCAAGTTCCAACACTACCATGAGGGCCACCAAGGTTTGGTTAGCCTCAATAAAACAGCAAAACAACAGGCTACAAGAGTAAAAAAATAAGAGGCCACAATTTATAGTGTCTGAAATTAACCTGTGTCTCTTCTTGTCATATATGTGCGTCTCAGAAGGCAAAGTTAGCTTTGGCAGCAGTACCAGCTACCTATTTACATCTGCTTCTCTAGCTTTGTTTGGCATGACAGCTAGCTTCTTTGAATCATCATGGACTTAAAGAAGCATTCATCAGTTCAAACACAACAGTTTCATAAGCTATTATGAAATGAACTGCTGCTTTGCTGGGAGTTGATCAATGGCAGCGCACAGCTTGTGTTAAAGCCCCAGACGGGCAGACAGAAACATTTTGCAAAGCAATCACACTTGCTTCATGTTGCTGTTATTACAAACATCAAACTTGGAGAGGAAAGAACACACTTTATACCTTGTTGCTGCATTACACTGACACGAACGGGTGACATTTGAAGTAGAACATGCTGATGACTGGGCTCAGACTGAGCTGATGTCTGTCACATATCACTCTGCTATGCTAGCAGCAGTGTCAGTTATGTCTCATGTTGTTACACATGCTTTAATGATCACAGTGTTGCAAAATACATTCAGTGCAGTGTGGATTGCAACAGCTGTTTTTGATTTTAGTCTTAGTCATAAGGATAATATGTTTGTTGATTTTAGTCACACTTTAGTAATTTCTACCCTGTATAGTTTAAGTCTTTTTTTTTGTCGACAAAAACTCAGTTTAGTCCAGTTTAAGTCAATTCAAAATGATTTTAATTTCAATAAAACCATTTACTCTTTTGCCTCAATCTGGTGCCAGATCATACTTGTTCTGATGCACTTTGCAAATCCTTGGATCCCTGCTTTCTTCAGCTAAAAAATGGTAGACAAGCTACAGATACATTGTGATTCGATAGATTTTGTGGAGAAATATTATGGATTTTAAATGTCTGATGAAACTGAATTACATTTTAGTCTCTTGGATGAAAACTAAACATACTTTTTGTCATGAAAGATCTATTTTTAGTCTAGTTTTTTCTCATGGATAAACTGAGCCAATGTGCATTTTAGTCAGAGGTTTAGTCTATGAAATCAACACTGATTGAGTGCAGAAATTAGTGTGTTGACACCAGTTTACCGCCCACCACTTTGCACAGCAGCCAGTCTAGATCTTCACTATTAATCACACAGTTTGCAGTCTAATCTTTTGTAAATGAAAGAATGAAAGAGATTTCAGCAGCCATAAATGACTCAAACATCAGGTGTCTTGCCACTCCTACCCTCTTATCTACTTCTTTGTCTGAGCTGAGTGTAAGTCTGCTGCAGGGTCATCCAGGGGCCATTGCCTGTGACAGTCTTTTCAGACACGCATAAACACACACATGCACACAAACCTGCTGCGGTGTGAGGAGGATCTGAGGGTTGGGGTGTGAAGAGGAAAGACGGGGGTGAAACAAACCCATAACTAAAAACATCTGTGTCTCTCATAACATCAGCAGACCCCCACACTTACTCAGCACCCCCCTCAGAGATCATACAAGCTGGAGTGTGTCTCATTTCTGCTCACTGAGGAATTTCATTATTCATCTCAAAGTTCCTGGAATCTGGAAATCTCTGCCAACCTCTGCTCACCTTTTATCTTCACATACACCTACTGTAACGCTTTCTAATACACTCAGAGACAGAAATCCCCACTAACTCTGAGATCACCAGGATGGTTCCAACATGAGAGTTCATCTGGAGTGTCTGCTCTCACAAAACTGTTACTTTCCTGTTGTAAGTTGGTTGTGTTGTAGCGTCAAAAGAACTGATTGCTAAATTATCCTAAAAGCTGCCATCATATCAGTAAAGTCAACTCTTTTAGCTGTGAATGTGTTGCCAGATCTCTTGATTTTCCCACGAAGCTTTCCAAAGATTTGAAGGAGAAACTGATGTAATGGATTGAGCATTATGACAACTTAAACTCCCATGGCTACAGTTTTTTAGTCATTTAACACTTCTATCACACATTTAGTGTTGCTTTAGGCTGCTTGCCTACATAAAATAACTTCATGTCATCATTTCCTCCCTCCAAACAAGAGTAATGGTAACAATAGTTCTAGAAAACACAGGAAAATGATCCAGTTTTTCTGTCACTTACTTCTATTCTCTAATCTCACTCATTATTTTTCCCTCCCTGCAGAGTAAAGCCAAAGAGCTCCCCCTGTCTGCCGTACGTTTCATGGAGGAGCTCGGAGAGTGCCCCTTAGGGAAGATCTACAAAGGTCACCTGTACCTGCCGGGTATGGACCAGGCCCAGCTGGTGGCTATAAAGACCCTGAAGGACATCTCCAGCGCCCAGCAGTGGAGCGACTTCCAGCAGGTAAACAAAGGAACTCTTCTTCATGGGTAATTAGCAGGACTTCACATGCAGTCAGTGTTGGTGATGTTTCTTATTTTATTTTTGTATGAAAAGTATTAATTCAGTCAGACTCTACAATTTTGATCAGGGAGCAAACAGACAGAAATTTTGGATAACATATCCCTTGTTAAATCTGAAATCGTTCTGTTAATTTGAAACCAGTGCATGTTATATTTAAATTATATGGTTTTAAAAAGAAAAGTAATGCAAACCTTTAAAACGTCAGGTTTCATGTGTATTAGCTTGTGAAGATTTGTTTCAAATTTAGGTCAAAAAGCTCCATAGGCCACAAACTAAGAACATTATTTAAGGGAAACCCCAAATCCAAATGTTGTGAGCTTGTGTTAAATCAGAAGTTATTTGCTCATTTTATGGAAAAAATGTACACACAGTCTGAATTTAATGGCTGCAACATATTCCAACAAAGTTTGGACAGGGGCAAGAAAAGACAGGAGTTGTGGAATCTCCAAAAAACACACTTTTCACAGGTAACTATGTTAATTGGTAAAAGGTGAGAGTACATGATTGGGTATAAAAGGAGCACGCCTAGCTTTTGAAAATAATGGTCATCAAGTCCTCTGGACTAAAGAGAAAAGGACCATCCAGATTATTTTGAATGCAAGTTCAAAAGCCAGCATCTGTGATAGTTTGGGAGTGTATTAGTGCCCATGGCATGAGAAACTTGCACATCTGTGGGGCGCCACACTTCAGGGATGTCCCTGCTGATTAAAGCAAGACAATGCCAAGCCACATTCTGCATGAGTTACAACACCATGGCTTCACAATAAAAGAGTGTGGGTACTCAACTAGCATGCCTGCAGTCCAGAACTAACTTTCATTCAAAATGTATTGTGCATTATAATGTGCAAACTGTGACGATGGAAACCCTGCAATGTTGAGCAACTTAAGATGTACATCAAGAAAGAATGGAAATTCTCATTTTGGTACTTAAACAATTAATGTCTTCAGTCTCCAGACACTATTTTTTCATCCAAAAAAATGTTTTTAGATTTTTAGAAGATGGAACACAGTGATATCCCTGCTCCTGTTCAAACTTTTTTGGGAAAAAGTTGCAGATATCAAACACATAATGTGCATATACTTAAAAAACATGTTATAGCTTTTTTCCTGCTGTATTTTTTTAAATACTGGTTAAAAGGGATTTGCAAATCATTGTATTCTATTTTTATTTACATTTTACACAATGTCCAGACTTTTCTGGAATTGGGTTTTGTAGATACAGTTGTTTGTTAGGATATGGTCAGAAATGTGCTTAATGAACTTTGTTCTCTCAGTCAGCATCAACTTTCTATTGCTGTTTCAGTCTTAAAGTGCTTATTTAAGCTTTGATGTAACATTCAACCTCATGTAAACTGTATTGTCATTACTCAGGGGTTCAGTCATTTTAAAACACAGGTTTTAACTCTTTATTCATTGTGGATTACTAAAATTACACATGCAGCACAAGTATTTTCCTGTTGAAAACTGCAAGGGACAATTTTTCTCTCACAACACTTGAAGAATGATTTGTTATATTTACACAGACGGTGAAATTGATGGGCAATGGCAGACTGTATGTTGCTACACACTACATGAATTTTCTTGATATCGTTCCAGAAATAAACTGAAACTGCTGGCAGATTTTCTGCAGACATTAAGATTTCAAGGTTTAAAAACATGACTCAAGAGAACCTATTCCTCCTTTCTTTTGACGCACAACTGAACTCAAGGCTTAAAATAAATAAAATCTTTCCATTAAGCTTGAAGCACAGCAAACTTTCAAGGCTGCTGTTTGACACTGACACATAAATACAAGCTTGATTAGTTTTATTAAAAGTCTAAAAAGCCCTTCCCAGTATTTTTTGTTCAGTTGAAGGTGCCATCTTTTGTGTTCTTGGAAGTTCATCGCTGTTTTTGTTTCCATTTTAGGAGGCGGCGGTGCTGACAGAGCTGCAGCACCCTAACGTGGTGTGTCTGCTGGGCGTTGTGACTCAGGAACAGCCTGTCTGTATGCTGTTTGAGTTTATGCCTCAGGGCGACCTCCATGAGTTCCTCATCATGCGTTCGCCTCACTCCGATGTCGGCTGCAGCAGCGATGAAGACGGTACGGTGAAATCCAGCCTGGATCACGGGGACTTCCTGCACATGTCCTTACAGGTGGGATGAGAAACAGTTTAAGTCTGCTCTCTTATTTGTGCATGAGAAGCTTCCCTTTTTAAACAGATTGCGGTGAATACCTTTGGAGTTTCTTTCATTGCTTCCCTGCAACTCCATCCACTTCTCTGTGTACCTGACATTGTTACACACACTCTGTACTACACTAAAAAATCCAAATCTAAAATGATCTTCCAACCTTATAGTTCAGGGCCATGCATACATAATAGCTAGGGATGCACAGTATTGGATTTTTTTGATGTCCAGTACACAAATTTAAAATTCATTTTGGCTCATGCCGATTTCATTGCTGGTATAAAATAGTAGTGCAGGCCTTACACTTCAGTCCTTGAAGCACACTGTGAAATTTAAGAATGAACATTGAAACAATCTAAATCCTTAGATTAAACTTTAGAATTTAAGTGTAGTTGGCCTAAGCTGCAGACAGTGTGATATTTGAAAGAGAGCTATGAGTCAAACCATGCACCCAGATATTTATATTTATCTCCCTCCTGAAGTGAAGTTCCATCAAAGTAATTGATAATCCACTTATCTGAGTATAAAACCTTAAATCTGCTGCCAAATAGCATGTTATTGGATTTCTTCTCATTCAGGAGTTCTATTTGGAAAGAACTATTTTAGGACTTTATCAACGTCAGCCTGTAAGGTTGTCTGGATTTGTGAGATATTGGTCCTGGATGTTTAAATAATGGTGTCATCTACATAAAGTTGAAAGTGAAACATATTTGTTGGAGATCATCGATGAAGATGCAGAACAGTAGTGGGCTGAGGGAAGAGCCTTGAAGTATGCCTTTCCTATTACCATAAGATCTGATGCACTGAAGTCTATGATGAAGACAGGAATTTAACCAAAGTAGAGCAAATATAGTAATAAATAGTAAATATATATGGCACCTGTGAACATATTGCAGTCTGATGAGGATGCCATATCATTGCTAAGTTCTAAAAGAGCTGTGGTTGATAAGTTTAGTCTAAAACTTTATTGATATGAAGATAAAATATTCAATGAATATATTAGGAAAGCTGATTAAAAACTATTTTCTCAGATACTTAGGCTACACATTTGATGACAGAGATAGATCTGTAGTTATAAATGTCATGAGGATCACCACCATTCCAACCTTAAGGAACTTCACCTGTATTTAAAGATAAATTAGACAAAGTCAGACAGTGGGTACAATAGAACACAAGGAGCAATTTTTAAAATCTCCAGATCATCAGGGTCAATACCACTGCCAAAATGTAATTAAAATTAGTGCTACTTATTGAATTTCATTAATTTTTAAATCCTTTGTGTTGAATGTCATACTTTCCTTTTTAGAATTTTAACTTAATAATTTTGTATAAGCTAAATTTACCATGTTATTTATTTATTTTGTGTGTGTGTGTGTGGTTTTCCAAAATTTGGTCTGTTGTTTTCATCAGATTTTTAATAGTTAATTTAAGGATTTTTAAAATGGGTTTTTTTTTTAAATTTGAATAACATTTTGCATTATAGAAAAGATTAAAATAAATTTGAGTTTTAATGATGTAAGTTTCAGAGGTGGAAAAAGTACATGACTATTGTACTCAAGTAAAAGTTACTCTGGTTAAAGTTTACTTAAGTAAAAGTACTCTTCTATAAATCTACTCAAGCAAAAGTATTGATTTAAAGTTGTCTCAAAGTACTGAGTACTGAGTAGCTACTGACAGGTCGTACAGTAAAATATGATCTTTCCTTATTGGCAAAAACAGCAAGAGAACAGATCTCCAATCGGGTTGTACAGGTACACCTCCATAGTATAGTGAAATACAGAGCAAAATTAACAGTGTTAATTGAACTCATACAGAGTTAAAGTAGGTGTCTACATTGGTCCACACTACATATAGTTAAACCACTTTGAAAGAAATATTTTCTGATTTGACAGATAGAGCTGTAGTAACTTGAGAATTTGTGCTAAGGTGGGTCTCCTCTAGCAACAACAAAGCAGAGTATACGTCATAGCAAGGCAATATATACTGATGACAAATTGTCACTATGTATCCCTGAGGGACACCTAAAGTCACAAGTGGGATGTCTAACTCTGTGGATAACTTCACTTATTGTGCAAATATGTCTTGCATCAAAAACAACAACAATCCACCAACTATGTGCTACTGTGTGGTCAACAGAGATGGATAAAGAACAAACTCATTGCACTCAAGTAAAAGTTCAGTAACTCTGGTTAAAAATTTCTCAAGTAAAAGTATTAATTGCAAAAATGAACTCAAAAAAGTACAAGTACCTAAAAAAACCTGCTCAATTACAGTACTTTGAGTACATTTTATTAGTTTCTTTCCACCCCTGTTAAGTGTGGTTATAGCCTTTGAGAGCAGATAGGAAAATTTGCAACTAAAACCTCAAGCAGACCATAAAAAGACCATTAAAAGTGCTATATAAATAAAGTTATTATTATGTCAGCCTTATATATTTGGCTTTTTAGAGAAACAATACGATTCACCATTTTCTTTAACATTTAAGATGTTTTGATTAAGTTTATATAAGATACTTTTAAAGACTCTTAATTTCTATTTTATTTTAAAATCGAAACCAATATTTTAATGATTTTCTTCTGTCTGACTCATCATCGGTAGGTGGCTGCTGGGATGGAGTACCTGGCCAGCCACTTTTACATCCACAAAGACCTCGCAGCTCGAAACATTCTGGTAGGGGAACAGCTCCGTGTGAAGATCTCAGACCTCGGTCTCTCCAGAGAGATCTACTCATCAGACTACTACTGCATCCAGCCTAAAACTCTGCTGCCCATCCGCTGGATGCCCCCTGAGGCCATCACCTATGGGAAGTTCACCACTGACTCAGACATCTGGTCGTTTGGAGTTGTACTGTGGGAGATCTTCAGCTACGGTCTGCAGCCTTATTATGGCTTCTCTAACCAGGAAGTGATGGAGATGGTGAGGAAGAGGCAGCTGCTGCCCTGTCCAGAGGACTGCCCGCAGAGGTACGTTCAAATTGATCTTGCTTTTCAGTGTAAGGAATTAGTTATGGTGAGTTTTGGAAGTTAATAAGTGATGCAGCTCACACATTAGCTTGCGTTAAAAAAAAAAGAAACAAGGAAACGTCAACTTCTTCTAAAATTAAACAACAAAGATGGCATCTAAAAAACCCATGAGGCTACAGACTGTAAAAACAACTCCCATAATCCAACACCACTTAGAGATATTACTAAACTACATCATACTGTTTTAACTTATAGAATCATAGCAGCAGACACATCTTAGCATAATTTAATATTAGTAAAAGGATTTGAATTTAATTTTCTCTTAACTTTGTTGTCCTCTAGGTTTTATGGTTTGATGACTGAATGCTGGCAGGAAGGACCTTCTCGTCGACCCAGGTTCAAGGACATCCACGCCCGCCTAAGGGCCTGGGAGGGGATGTCATCCCATGCCAGCTCCAGCACACCCTCTGGTGGTGGAGGCAACGCTACCACACAGACCACCTCACTCAGCGCCAGCCCCGTCAGCAACCTCAGCAACCCTCGCTACGCTGCAGCCGCAGCAGCTGCTGGGTACCTCTACCCTGCCCAGGCTATCCCCTCCCCGGGTCAGATGGCTCCTATCCCAGCCTGGACGCCCATGGCTGTACCGCAAACGCACCAACGCTTCATCCCTGTCAACGGGTACCCCATCCCGCCAGGATATGCAGCTTTTCCTGCCCACTTTCCTCCTCCTGTCCCTCCTACAAGGGTCATCCAGCACCACCTGCCCCCTCCAAAAAGCCGCTCCCCGAGCAGTGCAAGCGGCTCCACCAGCACGGGTCATGTTAGCGGCGTGCCCTCCACCACAGGCTCCAATCATGACGCCAATACGCCGCTGCTCTCCCACTGCATCATGCCAGGGAGTGGTGGTCAGGTTCAGATGTATGGACAAGTTTCCCAGAAAGCAATGGGACAGATGGACCACCCGTCACAAACGTCAGCACTGCTCGCTGCTGATTCTGACGTACTGATGTACAACGACTCGGTCATCACAGCGGACCTGTAGATCGTTAAAGCTCACACTTTCTGCTCTGGACCCTAGAAGGAGAATTTCTCACCAAAGGGACCCAATCAGACTATTTGACTCTGGTCACATGGAGATTTAACAGAAACTGCTCGGTACGCACATTTAAGTGTGCAACAAACACTGCCGCAGCTACACACGTATACACAGAGCTGTGTGACTTTTTACTGCCTTATTGTTTAAAGCAAGCGTACTTAACTACCATGATTTGAAAATGTTGTGCTATTATTTTAACCTCTGTGTAAATACGGTACATAAGTCCTGAATGAATGAATGAAATACAAAGATATATATTCATAAGAACTTTTATCAAGGACACTCTTTAAAAGGTGAAAAAGTAGCAAGTCCACCCTGTCCTTAAAAAAGACAAATCGTTCCTGTTTCAGTTACAACGCAAGATGTGAAGGAAAAACACTGATGCTCATCTTCTGACCTTTTAGGTGCCTCTCATCAGTGGTGCGACCTGCTTATTTCTGGACACTAAAACACAAACAAGTGCATTGGTTTGCCTGGATGGTAAAGAAAACCACATGACAGCAGACAAATCAGAGAAGAGGATCATCAGCTTTTTGAAGAACAGCTCAAATACAATGACAATGTATAGAAATGACTAGGGATGGAAATTGTTCTTTTTATTGATACTGGCATTCTGCTGGATCCTGTTTAAAGATCTGAGTCCCTGTCAATACTGATTTTGATGCTTTTTTATCATCAAAACCTCCCCTCCAAACAGATTTACTTATTCAAGTTTCTCACTAAAACCTAATTTCCTTTCCTTGAAGCTACATTGGAATACACTGTGATGATGTTTGATTTACCCTTGCCTAAGTAATTTTACTGACCCAGCCTTCAGGACTAACTGCAAAGTTTGGGATCTTGCCATGACTGCTTTGAGAGAGATACCTGTCTGCAGACAACAAACATTTGTAAGCACATGCACAGTTGACTCCTGTTGGTGCATAACTTTTGGAAGAAAAACAATAGCAAGAGATAGATATGTTTTTAAAAGAAACAAAGAGGTTGATGTACACAGATGAAGCAAGAAGGCCTTACTTGCTTGCTAATGTAAGATTTATTTATAAATGATAATGTAATTTGTTCAAATACCCTAGCAAAAGCTGGGAAAAGTACAAGCATTTGAACAATTGGCAAACTTTGAAAGACTTGATATCCTCCGTTTTATAAGATTGATTATAACTGATGTTTCTCATTTTTACATAATTTTTAAAGACCCAAAAAGACTGTTACTCTGAGACACCCTACCCCCATTACTGTGAATTGCTGCATCTGTCAGAATGTGAATACATGCTAAAACTTTTAAAATAAAATCATATTCAGTAAGGTTAGGGTTAGGGTTAAGGTTATGGTTAGGATACAAAAAGTTTAAAATCTGACCTACAAAATCTAATAACAACATGATAAATAAAGCGGAGTAAACGGTCCGCTTACAGGAAAAAAGCTTGTTCTCTGTGAAAACATTCTAATATAACAAATGTAGCTCTGTTAGCACAGTAAGCTACATAGATTACAGAGCTATATAGCTAACATAGCCAAAACTAGAGCTCATGAAGCTCATGGATGTCAATACTAACAGAACTACAAAGCTAATGTTAGCTAAGCTACATATCTATGCAGATTATGCTGCTATGTTAGCTTTAGCTACATTTGCAAAAGCTCACATTGCTAAAGCTAACTTGGATACATGGGCTTTCATGGTAACATTAACTATATAGCTATTGAGCTATGTTAGCTTAGGCTGGCCACACACTACAGGATTTTAAGCTCGATTTGGGGCAAGATTTGACTCCCCCGACGATCGTACCGACTGGAGCCTCGTCGCAAACGATTATTTGTCTGAGTAGTCTGCATGTGTGTAGTGTCAACACGATTAATTCACTGCTCCAAATCACGCCATAGCCTCCCAAACCCTGAATTGTAAATATCAAACATGTTTGACATTTACAATTCTAAGTTGTAGTGCTGCTGACAGAGTACCCACAACAACCAATGAGGGCGAGCACACCAGGTAGTGTCACCAGACAAATCATACGTACTCTCAATGCTCACAACCATAAACACAATGGTACCTTAATTCCAGCCAGGATTTCGTCCTGAGTCTTTTCCATGTTTTATGATTGTTGCTGCACCTGTGACGCACGCCAGGACACTATGTTGTGGAGAGACAGCAAGACGGTATTGACAGACATCCGTGTTTTTTTTCTTAAGTCATGTCATCACGCGAGGTCGTAGGCAGGTTGGCAGGTGTGGTCTCCAGTGATCTGACAATCTGGCTGAGTCGTCTAGTGTGTGTGTTCAGAGGATTAAAAATGAAACATTTTTTGGAAATTGTCCTGAAATCTGTGGTCTCCCACGGTTTTAAAAACATTTCAAATTAAAAAACTGTCTAGTGTGTGGCTGGCCTTAAGCTAAAGCTTAGTTACATTGGCTTTCGTAGTAATGTTAACTACCTAGCTTATGTAACTATGTTGGTTTTAGCTGTGTTTGCTAAAGCTCACATTGCTAAGCTAACTTAGATATAATGGCTTTTTTTTAGTAACGTTACCTATGCAGCTAGCATAGCTATGATAGCTTTAGCAAAAGCTAACAAAGCTAAAGTAAGCCACCATTTGTGTATCTACATCTAAAACATATCCATACTTAATTTTCCCCTGGATTAGACCTCTGAACTTCTTCTCTTTTATTTATGAATTGTTGCTTAGGATGTAATGTTTGCAATCTAAGTATAATTTAAATGTCACTCCTAGACCTTGTATATTAATACAGCTTAATTTGAAAAAAATATTTAAAACTGGAAACACATTGTACTGGCAAATTACAGTGCTCCAGTTCTGACAGACAGTGTTTCACAGTTACTGTCTGTTAGAGGGGGCATCTGAGCTCTGCGGTCTGCAGCCAGATTGTCCAAAGACAGCCTGGCTACAAACTCTAAAATCTTTAAATGCTTAAAACTTCAGAAAATAACATTAAGGAGAACTGCTTTCATTAGTGATTCCTCCTGATTTACCGATCAAAAGCTGAGACCAACATGCGCTTACAGATGTGTCAGCCATGCATATGTTTACAGAAGTCTGCAGCCAGGTTAAGTTGGCAGCAGATAAGTTGATTTTTTTTGACATTTCAGTTTGTGATTCAAAGTGCTTCAACTTATTGGCTGTTTTATTAATAATAATTAAAAACTTGATTAGACAAGCATACATGCACCATAAATTTGATTTAAATGATGTGACTCAACATGAGATGTAACACGTTACAGGACCCAGAGGGCTGGATAGCAGTATCCATAAACTCAACATTGCTATTTTTCAGGTTTTAAAAATCCAGAACCAGGTCCTTATGGAACTGGGTTACGGCCTCCCTAAGCATCTTACATCCCTAAAACTAATGTGCCTTATCTTTTTGGGTTTCATGCAAAATTTTTTGAAAACGCTAGAGCTATGACTAAAGGGCTACATGTGATAAGTTGGCAAAAATGCTTTCCAATCATATCAAGCTGGTCTTCACACAATCCTCTTAAGTGACACCTGAATGTTTTTGTGTACCTTAACACGACTCTCTCTGCAGCAGCATGGACTCAGGCCTATGGGTTGAGGAGTGAAGAAGCAGAGTACTTCAAAACTCATTCATTTTTTTCTCTCGCCTTCACAGCTGATGGTCTTACCATTATCCCTTCACATGCCTTACAAACAGTCATGCTTTAAACTTTTACTGAACAAGATCACATTACAGCCTCCTTGTTGATAAACACTTTAGTCCTATAGTTAATTTAGTGTCAGTAATTAAGTGTAAAGTCCACCCATTTAAAAGGACAATTTTTACCAGCATTGGATGATATTTTTCAAGTTTTTTTTTTCAGGAGAGTTGATCAGTTTTTGAATTTGGGGGACCTTCAATTTTTTATTCATAGGACTTGTCACCGGGTCATTTTCTCCCTCCATTTTTAAATCCATGTTGTGTGAAGAAAAATTTCAGACATAAAGGAATTAAAGTAAACATTGGCCTTGCTTTGTGCACAACAATGCAGGCATCAGTATCAAGATTGCATCCCCGCAGTCTGTTTTGTACTTTTTTTTAAGATAATATTGTCAGAAGAAGCAGACTGTGAGCAGCAGTTTGAAGGGAGATTGTTGTTCTTCGTTTAAATGATTCGTTTTCATTTTCTTTGCCTTGGTTTTCATCTTTTTGTTCCTACAAGGCAGATCAAGCTACCTTGGCATCACTACTCACCAGCATGTAAAATTATCTGCGTACTAACACAGCAACACAAAAACCACTTCTACAGAAGACTGTGAATCTTTACTGAGTCTGGATATTTTATTAAAAAAAACACTATTGTGCCATTTTTGTTTCCTTAAGATTAATTTTACTAAAACAAAAACACAAATGTATATTTCAGTAACAGTGTAACCATAACAGGAGGTTTACACACCCATCCTTTAGACCAAGAGAGACCTTGTCTTTGTATTTTCTGAACATTTTTGCACAGATGTTTTGTATTGCAAAATCATTTATTAAATGATGTTGTTTGGTTAACCGTGTAGTTAATGTGGTTCATTGATCTGTAGGCTTTAGTGTGTGTGCATGTTTACATTCATCAGGCCAGCAGGTGCCTCTGGCTGCATGTCAACAGGTGAGGCAGGAAGTAGGAGGCGGTACCGTCATCTGGTATCAGCTCCAGAAACTCAGCAGGGCTCGTCTCCATGGCGACCACAACAAGTGTCTCTGTTGGCAGGGAAATCAGTCATAATACATTCACAACTCATCTCACTTTCTGAAAATTTCTCTAAAATTAAAACATATAATTCTTCATAAATAAAAGCAGATATTTTAAAAGAAGCTAAATATATGAATGCTCTTATTTTTAATCAAAGACTTCCACAAATTTCATGCTGTCATAGCAAAGGCATGATCAAATTAAGTTATAAGAATTACACTACAGCAACGAAGCAGAGCTGCTTACACACATCTGGGCATTGGGAATGCCCCCACTTATTTGGGATAAGTAGGACCTAAAAGTTGAAATATCCGCTCTGCCACTGAACAGGAATTTCTGTGAAATTTGTGTTTCCAAAATCCACACAAGTTCTCTAAAATTTTGAAGAAATAATCTGAAATTTCTGGGATTACTCTTATCATAGTTTTAGTATCCCATAACACGTACCCTGAATATTCTTTAGCATAAAGAATTCCAATAAAAATGTCCCCTAAAAAATGCATGTAAATTCCTGAAAATTTTAAAGCAAATTCCCCAAATTTTATCATCCCCCCAAATTTATTCACAAAATCCCCAAAATGTATAAATACATTCCCCAAAAGTTTACAAATACATTTCCAAATTTTTCATAAAAATTCCCCAAAATGTCCAAACTTCCCAAAGTACAATGGAAAAGCCCAAAAAATTCAAACTTCCCCAGACTTCAAATGAAGCTCTCCAAAATACGCAATCATAAACCATTAAATTTCCATGAAAAAAATTAAAATTCCCTATCAAATTCCCCCAAATAATTTCAAAATTATCATGCCAGAAAATTTCCAGACATAGTTCTCCAAACAAATTTCACAAATTCCCATGAAAATGCCAAAATGTAATGTTCTCCTAAATACATGCAGGGTTTTAGGAGGTTAAGCACAGGAGTGGTATGCGGGTATTTCCGTGTGCTTTTTAACAATAGTTATTCATAATTTAGCTTTCTAAACCAGCTGGAGTCAGTGAAGGAGCTCTGACTGTAAATCAGTGGTTAATTTGAGGTTGATTGCACTTAATTCTATATGTAGAAATACAGAAGTTAAAAGTCTGACAAATTTATCTTTCCTTCTGGAAAGACTCTGCCACGACAAGAAAGACTGACTAAAACTAACTGGCACGTGAAAATGTTTGAGATGTTCAAAGGTTACTCTCCTGATTCAATAATAATTTACTCTTTAAATATTGAGCGACTCATGATAATAACAACATTAGAAAAAAATATAAAAGGGACTTTGTAGATGCCTATTTAAGACATTATGAAGGATAGCGGCTTGTTTATCTGTATTTTGTGACTCTGCAAACATATTTAGTGACATTAATGTCTCTGAAATTGAGCATTTCTATTGAAATTCTCTGTTTATAACATAAAAATATGTATTTTAATAGATTGAGTTTAACATTATAGTTATATAACAGATTTTTCCATTCATGCATTAAGCTGGTATTTTTTAATTATTTTCTGTTAAAGGAAAATACTGAAGTATTACATCTGAAATTTCCAAATGGGACCACCATTTCTCTTTCTATTTTTATAGCACCAGGTTTTTGCATCGCATGAAGAGTATGCAGGTGGACAGGAAAGATAGGATTGGAAGATAAATGTTTTTTCCCCTCATAGCCCAGAATCCAGAACAGGGTAAAGCCCAAAGATGCTACTTTTTATAGAAGACCATAGAAACTTCTATTGACTGGACACTGATAATTTGCTTGATTTGCTCCTATTTCTTTTTTTTTATTTTTTGTAAGTTCAGAAGGTCAAATGGCCACTAAAGTCTTATTACCACACACACTGGCCACATCCCTATAAAACAGTATTTTACTCTAAGGTGTCCTCAGTAACTTCCTGCCCTTTAAAGGATGTGCTTATTGTCATCTGGCTCGTTGATATTTTTGCACAGAAGCAGAGATGCTTCACAGTCTCTCCTGAAAATGTCAAGTCAGAAATGCCCCAGGCAACACATGATCCTTGATTGAACTGTTTTTAATGTTTTTCTGCCAATAAAATATTAGTAAAAGCACTTTTTTTTTACCTTTGAGAGCAGCCAGTAAAATGCTGTTGTCTAAAGAAGCTCTTGTTCTGTTACAAAGCTCTGGGAGAAGCTTCTGCCACCACAACGCCTACAAACACCAAACAAATCAGACACAGTGATAAAGATTTTAGGTATTCAACATTAAACTTATTATCAGCTCAGGCTGCTCTTCAGTACATACCATATTCTTGTCTTGTAACTGGTGATTGGCGTACGCTATGATGGCCTGAGGACATCGGTCCAGCAGCTTTTCTATGCTGTTGCCATACTGCCCCCTTCTGGTGGCACAGAGGAGATGCAGGCTAAAGCCCCACAGGGTTTCCTCTGACAGACGCTCCAACAGAGGAACGACGGAGCCGACAGAGAGGGACGGACCACACAGGAGAGACTGCAGATATGACAGAGATACAGGAGGGATTAAAATCCAGGACTAAAAAGTTCCTAAAAGAGAAACAGAAGTATTTGTCACTTTATTTTTTACAGTTTTTTATTCAAATTCAGTCTCAATTCTTAAGTATGGTTTCCTCTGGTTCCAAAACACAAGACTGCAGTAGTCAAGCTCAAGACTTAAAATTGGTAGTGTAAAAAAGTTTGCTGATGACATACATCCACTTTTCTTCACTTCACACTAACATATCTCAAAACTCAATGTGTAACAGTTCATATAAGCTGGAAGACTATTCTGTTCAAGGAATGCAATTTCAAATGTAAGAAAATGGTTTAACTCAATCAAATACAACCAAAAATAAATAAATTAAACGCTAAAAATCTAAAGAGGCCTTGGAAATTAATATTATTTTCTAAATAACTGGTCAATTTAATTGATCTTGGTTATGATAGTTCTGGCACAGTCTTTTTTTGACTAGACCGACTCATTTCAAATCAGCCTGAGCAGTCTCAGTAGGATCCGTCATAGGATGCGACCCTGAATTGGGACACAGCTGCAGTCTGTTATTATAGCTTACCTGTAGTTTATGAAGCGCCTCCTGATGCTGAAAGCTAGTAGTGTGAACAGGATTCAGAATGGTGAGCCATGGATATAGAGCACCGAAATGGGAACATGAATTGATCTGAAAGAAAAAAACATGCTGCTTAGTTGGGAGAGTTATATTAATGGATTTAAACCATTATTTAAAACATAAAAATGTGTGCTTAAAACTACATTTGAACTTAAAAAAAAAAAGGCTGGTATTTTTGGAGTCACAGGGCCATATAAGAAACAAACTTCTGCTGTGGTACTACCAATCCACTGCTAGTGTAATCTGCAGCTGTAATCAACTGTACCAGATCATCAGCACTCTTCAGCGGCTTTCGTCTTGAAAACTTGTGTACATTTTCCTGGTGAGGTTCCAACTGTGCATTTGTGAGTCGGTCGATGTACACAGATGCCAGTCTGAAGAGAAGCTCCTGGATGACAGCTTCCTGTGAAGACGCCATGAGCATCCCCTCCCAGAAATCCACTTGTAAGCAGTTCTCACAGCCCAGCTCCTAAACACACCAAACACATATGCTCTTTTTACAGCTGTTTTAATATTTTTATAAACTGGTAACCAGGTTCCACTGATAAACACCCACCGTAAATATTTGATCCGCCTGTTCCAGCTGAAGTTTGCTGTTTTCATGTAGAGCCACTAAAGCAGCCACCAGCAGCCCTGGATGTGACTTAGCAAGCTGATGAATCAAAGCTGTGGGTCGGATGTGAGTGTTCTGGCCTCCACCGCCACCATGAATCAACATCCTCGGCTCCTCAATGAAACCGTACACCAAAAGCATCTAAACGCATATAGACACACAGGCACACATATTAAATCTCTGTAACCCTGTGAAACGGACTGTTTCATATTTTTATTGTGGGGGCTATAGTTCACATTTATTAGGGAAACCTCCCATAGAAAGCTATTGGAAAAGGCAGGACTCTTCAAACTATTCTCAGAAGGTGATTGGACAATTGCTTATGGGCCAATTAGAGAGACAAGCTTAAATAAGGTAGTAGGGATGCTCAGCTCCAAGTAGAATCCTGAGCTGGACAGGCTACCGCTGCCATAATTTATGAACAGTGGCGTTTGTTTGTGGATATGCCAAAGCCAGCCAGTAGAAGTGGAAAAACATCTTCTCTACCAAGAATAGCTTTTAGTGTGGCTCTTTGCTCTTCATTAATAAAGAAATGTGGCCCAGTTCTAATAAAACTGCTGCTTTACTACAGCTACATCCAAGTTAATCGCTACATAGGTATTAGCCATTGTGTATACCAGTTTACAGTACAAGTCATGCTGAAGCAGGTCTGCAGAAGAGTGAAAACATCTTCATCATCATGGAAAGCTTTAAGTGCTGGTCTTGCTCTTGCTTAAAGAAAGAAAAGTGGTCCAGTTCTGATAAAACTAAGGTTACACCATAGCAACATCTGAGCTAAACACTACACCAGCAGCCATTCCTATTGTCTCCCAGTACAACTAAACCTCGCCTGTTGCTACAGCTTTGTTCTCCTCAAATGACAATGATTGGTCAGATCTGTTCTCAGACCTGGTACAGTTCTTTAGGACTGGGGTTTGCAAGATGGATCTACCTGATGACATGGAATCTGGCTAGTTAAAGTGGCATGCCTCTTCTCCTTCTTACCTCTGCGTGTCTCTCCATCAGCTGTGTGTACTGCGCCAAGTCGTCCATGAGCAGCATCATGGTTGCCATCATGATCGTGAGAGGGACCGACACCCCGGCGGTGTCCTCCAGGTTTTGTAAGATTCGCAGCGTCCGAGCAGGACTGATGTTTATCATGGCCGGGCTAGCACACACACCGACGAGCTGTGAGGGCTCTGACTGGCTGAAAATGTCTATGACCTCATCAGCTGCTTCCTACAGAGAGAGAGAGAGAGTGAGAGAGAGAAGAGTCTTCTTATTTAGCTTTATTTTAAATTCATGCATCCTAATTTGTGAATGCTTCAAATGTGTACCTGACAGAGGCTCTGCTCTGTTTCCTCTAACAGGTAATGTTTCAGGTAAAACAGGAAGCCAGGGCCATACAAGTGAGGGCTACTGGGAAGTGGGCGGTTCCTGGCGATGACCTCTGTGACAGGCAGACCTGACATCCTGTAGTATGGTAAAGCCAGATGACAATCTGTCTGACTGCCCCTTAGAGAGGAAATAAATGTAAATTAAGTATAGAGGAATCTTTTAAATTTTAACATAAAATAAATACCCGATGGTAAAATCTGAAACCTGCTGAAACAATCTCCTAGCTGAGCGCAGTTTTGCCTCAATGCCTCCTCCAGCTCTTGAGTGTCCGCCTGGGAAGTCGTCGGTCTCTCAGCCGGTCCGTCTTTCTGCAGAGACACCACCAGGTAGTCCTCACTGTCCTGGAGCTGCTCTGATGTTTCCAGTAAGGAGGCGCGGAGGAGGAGATGAGCTTCACTGAGAAGGTGTCGAAGGCTCTGGGCCAGTGGGTTTGTCTCTGCATAGCGCTGACTGTATTCAACCTGACACAAAGAGACATACAGACAGTTTAACAGAGGGACTACTTCATTTTAAGAAAGAAAACAATAGTCAAGTCCAGTCTAAATTTCAATAAACATTTTTAATGTTTTAAATCCCTCGTTTCAACAAACCTGACTAAATATACTTAAGCTTTTTTATTGGACTTTGATCCGAGTTTGATCCATATTATTATTATTAATGTTATTCTTTACATTTTTTCATATACATATGCTTATTGTTCAGGTTTTGTTTCTTCAATATAATACGCAAGTGTTGTGTGTTAAATATTGGCTAGAAATAAACATATCCAAAAAGTTGGGACACTGTGGGAAATGTAGTAAAAACAGATGTTATGTTTGTAAAATACTGAAACTTTCTGTCTAATTAAGGATAACATAATGACAACATATCAGATACTGAAATGTATTTGATGCATTACGAAACACAAAATAAAACAAAAGAAATCCTGAACTGCTGAGCTGTTCAAATCCTATATCAAGCAAAAGATGTAGTTTGACTTTTATAATTATAGAAACCTTTCTCCTTAGTTTTTAACACTCATAGAAAATTGTTAAAGAGATGGTGCTAGTACAAAGAGGTGAATATGACCCTGCCCTAACTTATAACAAACATATTGCTGGCATCAAATTTAAAATGGGTGTTTAATTTTTGAAAACAATATAAATGTCTTTATTTTAACATTTTATATGTTGTTGTTCTATTTTCAAAAACATATGAATTTTCAGTGTTTTGTAAATGAGAAAATTCGGTTTTATTTATATTTTACACACTGTCCCAACTTTTTAGAAACAAGGTTGTTACTGAGTGTGTCTCTGTTACCATCTCTTGGTAAAGCGAGAGCGGGGACACGGTGTCGACCACGTAGATGTTCCATCCGTGTCCTGATGTGCTGACTCCTTTAGAAGAAGACAATGCCCACTTCCTGCTGCTGAGGTCAGAGGTCACACAGAGGGATTAAAAAGTAAAACACATGGCAAAATGAGCTTAATCCCATGCCATATCTAATGATTCAGTGATTTTCAGTGGTTCTAACACTACAGTATGAGTCCAGTGTTAGCATGCACTTTAAGATCAAGCCTGGAGTCTTTAAAATCAACTTAGATATCTATGTATAATACTAATATAAAAAAAACAACAATGGCTTTGTTATCAATACATGGAAATGTCTGTAGTAACAATATATCTTTGGTCTGCAATTTTATGATATGTAAAGATTATTACTACTGTGACAATGATTTCTCTATCTGGATCAGCATTATATTTTTATTAAAGAGCAGAAAATAATGAAAAATAACTATCCAGTTGGAGCCTGAGTGTAAACAAAAACAAAGAGTTAGTGATCTGTTAGTGAACAGCTGAAAATGTGATAAAAGTATCCTGGGGCTCCATGTGACTGGTGAGATGAACTTGGATGTTGCATGTACAGAGTTTGGTTCTGCTGCGTGCTGTTTGGGTCGGTAAAGGCTGTGTGGTAGGGTAGGTAAGAAAAGACTGTCTCCATGTTGGTATGGTGAGCAGAGAGAGCTAGCATGAAGAGGGTGGATCTGGGACGCTGGAGATCCCTGTTCAGTCTTCTGGAGGTGTTGTGAGACTAACGAAAAGATAAACAGGTGAAGGGGGTTCACGCTTGACAACCCTGGCGAAGTGCTGCCCTTTTGCTGCTCACTGGTCTACGCTGCTGACTTGTGGGTGCCAATGTTAAGACACCAGGCACTTAGACCTTGTCCACATGGAGACGAAAACGGTATATTTCCATTCTGTTTTGAAAATGTTCCGTAAACACGGGATCGTTTCAGGAAATGTCTGCTTAAGCACAGAACCACTGATAATGATTAAAAATGCTGTAGTATATATGCCAAGCCTGTAAGTGGCACTGTAACGCTGCCAGGGAAATGCACCAAAAAGAGGGAAGAAGATAACGGTGCATGCAGATAAAGCTTTTGCACCGTACACAGGCACAAGAACAAGAAGATGGCATGAACCCTGGTTTTGGCTGGACCCACACATGCAGCTTAAGTGGGCTATGCTATGTATGACATAACCATTTCAATAAAGATGCAGATGGCTGTCCACACGGAGACAAAACAGTAGGATATTCAGATTCGTTCACTCTGGGACCCGGTTTCAAAAAGTAGTGTTCACCGCCTCCTAAAACGCTGTTTCTGTGTGGGTGAAATGCCAATACAACATAAAAACTTTTGAGTATACTCCTGAATTTGTCTCCGTGTGGACGGGGCCTTATCCTTTTACTAGGGCACAAGTATGTTGTCTTTACTTCAAAATGTTTGTGTATGTGTGTTTGTGTCTGTCTATAGCCCTATCCACAGAGCATTTTTGTGGCAGTACCGTACCAAAGATCAGTTGTCATTATGCTTAAGACATTCATAAGGATTTTGAAATGAAGTAAATTTAGTGTCTGTGAATTCACACTTCATCATGGTGTTGCAGAAGTGTCATAGAGCAAAGCTGGAGCCACACATCCATATACAGTCAGATAGTCACACAGACACAGAGCTGCATTCCCCAGCTGGCTTTGAAATGCAATTTTTATCTTTCAGCGCATTCAAACTCTTTATATTATTTTCAACATTTTCTGGTTGCCAAATCCTCAGATAAAACGTTTTTCATTCTTCAACAAGAGGAAAATACTGACAGAAACGTGTGATAAGTTACCAGAACCTGAACGATCAAGTTTGACTACTAAGTTAGTGATTAAAATCAAAAACATGATTAGTTTGTGAGCAGTCAAACACACACTGGGGACAGTTAGGAAGGTTACAGTTAGATCTGTTAGGTGGCTTAAACAGCAAATGTTGTCATTATTTTTACATAACTAAGTAATCAGAAATAAACTATCGTATTTGATTATGATGGGCTGCTCATAGGGCTAGTTTTGGTGCTATGTATTGATGAACCATTGAATAAAATGGTCTGACTACCTCAGTTTTTTGATTATAAAACACATTTACTTCTTATACGACAGCCTTAGTAACACTTAGATTCATGGTAAACTTACATCAAATTTACTTCACAAGGCAGCCATTATAAGGAATTTAAAAACCTCACATGCCAGTTAAATCTTATTAAGCAGTAACTTAAATTAGTGACCCTTCAAATCAAAAGATTTGGTTATAAATCATCCTCTAGACAAGAATTTTGAAGGTTTACTGGTGTTGAAGTTTGGGCAGGAAATGACAACAGACACTTAGAGGGGTGTGGGGGGGTTGGGGGGATTTGTCTTACAGGAAGGGGCGTGATAGAAGGCTCTCCAGTGCTGGCGTGGTTGCGGGATCGATTCCCACCGCCAGGAAAATACCAGTCAGCATGTTGTGCTCTTTCAACTCGCTACAATAACAACACACACACAGTGAGCATGTTTAAATATGCATGTATGCCTGCATACAGACATCACCTGAGAAATCTGTCGCCTGCAGGAAGGTGAAAGAGAAAAGGTGTGTGCTTAACTTTGTATGTGTCATATAGAGTATGTATTCGTGGGAGACTTACAGGCCTCTGCGCTGTGCGTTGCGTTCAGTCTCCTCTGGAGTCTCTGCATCAGCCGTGGAGAGCAGGATAACGTGGCGGCGGTAAACACAAATTGACCGCAAACCGATAAACAGCTGCATCCTGAGAGCACACACCTCTAGGTTGCAGGGTGGGCAGGCCTTTAAACACACACAAGCAATATGTTAATTATGCATCACGAGTATTTAAGGGCATGAGTGCCACAACATTTTAAAGTGAAATCCAAAATTTGTGTCTTGACACTGTAGATATGTTGGAATATGGTTGCTGTAAACATGTAAAAACACTGAGATCTACATGTGACTAAATTTTGGATTTAGACCATTAAAAAGTTTTTTCACCTCTTTACTGGCTGGGTTTAATTTGGGTGGGGTTCATATGTGGGCTGGTGATGTCACCGGCCCACAATGAGGAATGACCACGCCCCCCTAACACTACAATATAAAATCACAGAGCAGTTCATCTCAGTACAGTCTGTTGTTAGCTGATGTCACTGCCTTTATTAAAATTAACAATTAAATGCTGTTCATTGTGAGGTAAATTTGCCAAATCTATCAGCAACAGTGGTCTATGGATCATTTAAAGTTTCATAACAGAGATTTGAACCAGAAAACAGACTTCGTCTCTTCTCTGGCACAGAGCCAGGCAGCTGTGCTCAGATAATAGGGTCAACGTAAGGTTAAGGGGTGGGCTAATGTTGTGAGTGCTTTTCTCCATTTAGATTGTAGCATTTTTCTAAGTTTGAGAGGATATTTTTTCTCCTGAGTAGATGTGGCTTCATCTCATTCAACAGACACGCCTACACTGACAAATCTGACCTAGGAGTTCATAACACGGTGACCTGTCATACAACAAACCTAAATACAGATTTATTTTCACCTTAAAGGGTCTTTAAATTGAGGGAAAACTACAGAAAAAGATAAAGGGATTTTTCCAACCTGACAGGCCAGACAGACTGGTTCATATATCCATTGCATTTCTTCCACTTTTATCTAGGAAACCTCTGATACAAAGAGCTTGGGAAGGGCAGGACTTTTTTCAAAAAAATATCAGATTTGATTGGACGATTGTTCTGTCAGTCAGATTCATTAGAGACTAATGAGAATGAAAAAAAATGAGGAAGTAGGCATGTGCAGTTCTGGTTGTAACCAGAGCTTGACAGGATGGCGCTGTCATAGTTTATAGAGGATGGAGCTTGTTGGTGGATAAAACTCATGCTGAGGCCGGTGCAGAGAAGTGCAAAAACATCTTTTCAGTGTGGCTCTCTGCTTTTTATTTAATAAAGAAAAGTGGTGCAGTTCTGATAAAACTGCCATTATACAATGGCTACACCCAAGCTTAATGCTACACCAGCTGCAGCCATTGTATATACTGATAATAGAAATAATCCCTGACTGTAAGTACCTCCTTACTCTCTTCAAATAACACCATTTAGGCCCATTCTCAGACCTAGTGCAATTCTTTCAGACTGGAGATTTGCAAGATGGATCTACCTAATGACAGGCATGGACTCTGGCCAGTCCATCTGCTTTGCAAGGTTGGGATGTCTGAGCCCCTTTGATACACATTACCTTTAGTATATTAAAGTTAGTCATATCACCCCAGTATAGGTTAAAATATGCTGATTAATTATATATGCTTATAGGAAAAAAACAGCCTACGTCACAGCTTTCCATGGATGACAAGAAAAATGGCCAATTGTTATGGATTTAGATATTGCTGATTAGCTTTCAGGGTGGCACTGGCTGGCCCCAGCTACCACTGAATCTGCTCTTTATCAAGATGAGAATGATGCTCTGTGCAGCAGAGAGGAGCTCAATTACATGTTCAGACACAAAACAAACTGCTTGAAGCTGCCAAACTTTACAGGAGTCTTAGTCTAGTCTCTTTGCAATTGGAGCCCTTTTGTCTTGATTAATCATGCTGTTATGAATCTAGGAATGTGATTGATTTAGTTGCAAGTAAGTTGACCATCTATTTTGTTGTCTCACTTTAGAAAAAGTGCACATGATTAATTCTTCTTCAGATGTTTGTTAACAGAATTAAAACAACAGCACTGCCTGGTATCAAAAGTACAAGCTACATGTTCTACTGCAAGCTGTATTTCTTTGTTTTTATAATTTGCTGTAGGACACTTCAAAATGGACCAAGGGCCACATTTAGCTCATGAATCAAGTCAGTAATTTCCATATGAATGTGGATGAGTATGTGTTTAAATACACTATGCCTTTACTTGGGGGCAGCCACAATCTGCAAAAGGTAAAACACAAATTTATTACTCATACCTTCATAGTGGTATCGATGTAAGGGTCATCAATCCTGGCCGCCACTGCAGCCAAGCGCACTGTGAAACACTGCAATGCATTTCTAGCAAAGAAATACAGAAACAGAGTTAAAAACTCACTGGTTACATTGAATACAGCAGAACACACTTTCAAAATTTCCACTTACAAGCTGTTTAACACTAAGATTCACTGAAAATTAATTTAATTCAATCTCAAAGCAGACAGCAAAACATACTTTGTGATAACATGCAACAGGTGGTCTGTAAGCACCGCCTCCAGGACCTTTTCTGGATACTGATAGGCCGAGAGAAGCTCAACACCACCCTTTAGAGTGTACAGGTAGCCGGCAGATGGGAGAGAAAAGAAGCAGAACACACAGGCTGGTTCCTCCAGAGACGCAGTCTGGTTACCTTGAAAGAAAAAAGAAATAGAAATGACATTTTTTATAAATCCAGACCTCTGATGTGGTTAAGTGAACGAAAGCAATAAAAAAAGCCCAGACAATAACTAAATTAGTCCGTTTTCACTAAAATTTAAGTCTTTAATATATAAATATTAGTTTTTGGAGTCGTACAAACACAGCTAATCTACCCAAGTCAAATAAGAAAAAGGTTTAATTTTTTAAGGTTTCAGTTCTGCATAGAGAGAATTTCACAGATAACATATGAGGATCATGTCTGTAACTTGTAAAGAAGGCAAATGATTTAAATGAAAGTCTCTTTTTTTCTATTTCAACAACAGCTCTGGCATACAAACTGAGTTATAATCCTAACAACTCATGCTGCTTTTATGCAGCCACCCTTTGTCTCTGTGTCAGTCTATAATAATCCCTTTATCTTACATAATTTAAAGGACTAACTTGTAAAGAGTGGGTAGAGCTGTAAGGAGTGGAGGTGAGTCTCATCCTCACTGCAGCCCTGGAAGTAGTCTGGACTAAAACGCCTGCAAATGAGACATGACATGGGTTAAGATAACGGAGAATAATCCCTGTAAAGAGCTCAGGGGTTAAAGAAAAAGACACTCACCTGAAGAGAACATATGTTAGTGTATACTGTCCTCTGTCCTCCAGCCCGGTCTTCTCAATGCTGACAGGAATGTCGCAGTCTTTAGCTCGATCACCGAGCAGCTCCTGATGTATCGACAAGACCAGAAAGTCAGCCTGGTCTTCTGGAGGTTCAGCTGCACATGAACAAAAATAATGATGCACAAACACATCACTCACTTGGTTTAGAACATCAAAACATGATAAGTAACGTAGGAAAGTAGGAAATGATGCACATAGGAAAATATATCAAACTATTTTTCTTTCTGAGAATTTTTGATAGAGAGTAAAACCCCCCAAACTCATTTGAAGTCATTAAAAAAAAAAAAAATCAAGGCTCAAAACTTCCTAAGCATCCAAGTCATTTCACCGATTTCACAACTTCATTGATTCATGATTTTTCTATGCTATGCAGATGACAAACACTGATAACGTTACCCGTTTCTGCAGATTCTTCCAGTGTTTGAGTTTCTGAGGATGCATCCAGTTTCAGGACCAGAACCTCCAGCTCCGTCCTCACTGCCACATATCCAGCACACAGTGACACCTGGAGGGTAAAAGGGGTTACAGACTAACTAAAGCTGTTGCATATCAATTTCAATTGCTTGAACTTAACTGCCAATTTTTCTGATGGATTGTTCTTATTAATAGGTGGTATAAATTATGGTATTTATGTTTTATGGTGGTATGTATCAGTGTGAATAGTTACTGAAGCACATATCACAGTAAAAAAGCAATATTTGTTAATATAATATTGCAAAAAAGAGGTTTAATTTGGTGGAAAAAAAACACCTTAATACCTTAAAATGGTTCTAAAGTGTACAAGTGCTATTGTTGAGCGGTCATATGAGATATATATTTGCTGGTGGAAAAGTACCATAGTAGTTAGAAAAGTAAGGAAAAGTGAACAAGTGTTTAAAAGTACCTGTTTAGGCTTGATTATTGGAAGATGCAGGATAACTGAGCGCTCAAAATCCAGGATGGAAATCGTCTGGTTTGAAGTTGAGGTCTGACCTAAAGGAGACAACAAATCAATAAAAGCTGAAAAATGTGAAAGACACAAAATAGAGGGTCTAGTTTATATATTACAGCCTCTTGTCCCTTAACTACAAGTTGAACTATAAATATTCTGAGGGATATTTTAAGGTTATAACAAACAGATGATCACTAACAATATGTGTGAAGCTTTTAATGTACCTCTTATGGATTCAGCGTTCTGTACTTGGACTCCTCCATAAAAAAAAATCCATACAGACACAGTAATCGACTTAAAAAGGATCTATTTCCTTCAGTTTCTTAGGTCAAGTATTATCATTACCTTGATTCTGACTGGAGCTCTGCTGGGCGTTTGGCCAGGTGCTCTGAACAATCTGCTGACTCTGATTCTGCTGGTTTATTTTCCAGAGAAAGGAAAACATGTCATTGCAACTTCACTCATGTCATTTTGATATAAAAACTGACAAACATTCTATTAAAGACATAATTAAAGTCTTGAACAGTGATTTATAAGACAATCTGAGGATGCAAAGACTTTCCTTTATTACACTGAAATAAATTTGTAATGTCCCACTTCTTCAGCTTGTTTAAGATATAAAGAATCTAAAGAAACTCCTATTAAAGCATGAATTCTATCATTATATTCCATATAAAGAGAGAAAAAAGATGATTTGTACAAAAAGGTCCATAGAGAATAGTAACTCCCAGACCAAGAGTTCGACTCTCACCAGGCTCTGCTGGTTCTGCCTCCTCAAAGTGAACAGAACCAGAGTGTTCTCACAGCCAACCAGCAGGTCTCCAGTTACCGAGCAGCACGCCACAGCAACAGGACGCTCTGACAGAGGGATCTCAATGATCTCCATCTGCAGGCCACCTCGTACTGATGCCCCACGCAGCAGGTGTCCCAGCAAACGCACCCCAACACGGGCCTTCTCCTCTGCCTAAAAAAAGAGCAAAGAAATTTCAGTTATTACATAAAATTACAGATATTAAAAGGGGCCAAAGGGTAGAAAATTTTGATTCAGACAAAGCCTCATAAAGATACATTTAAAAAGTCCTAATGGAAAAAATATTTTCTTTCAGGGATTTTTTTTCTCCTGAAAAAAAGCTTTCTTAATTCATGGTTAAATTTTTTTTTCTACATTGTGTCACTTCAACAAGGGACATGGTCTAAAAAAAGATCCTTCTCTCTAGCTTGTCAATGTGTACCTGGTAGCGCCAGTTGGTGTAGGCTCTCAGGTAGGTGGCGTTGTTCTTTTCTTCGATGGTCACCAGGTAATCTCCTGAAGGTGATTGGAGAAACAAAAAAGGTTAGGCTGTTTCATTCTTTCTGTGATCTCTTAAGTTTCACTCTGTAAATTTCACAATGATAAATATATTGCATTGTGGACACTTGTGTAGTTGTTAGATTTTGAACTGCCTAAGAAGGAACAAAAGTGAAGTTTGTACCTATCTTGCTGTGCTGGATGCTCCTCACGGTGCCCATGGTGGCAAAGCGGCAGATAAGAGGGCAGCCCTCCTGCACAACGCTGTATGCCTCCACCTGTGTTCAGTTTAAATATCATGTTACTGTCTTGTCGGTATTCTGGAGAAATCAGTAAACCAGAATAAAACCAATATACCCATCTGAAAGAAATCAGATAGGACTAACCCTAGTTCCAAAAAAGTAGGGACAGAATCAAGCGATTTGCAAAACCTATTTCAATTGAATAGAGCACAAAGACAAGACACTCAACAGTCAAACTGATGGAACTTGTCAGCTCACATGGTAAGTTGCTCAATCTGAAGTGGGTACTCTAATATGCAATGCAAAATCCAAATATCAACAACATCTGTAGGTACTGCTGATTTCTATGGATCAGAGCTCATCTGAAATGGCCCGACCCAAAGTGCTGGGGGGGTGGGGATGTATTAGTGCCAGCGACATGGGTAACCTGCACATCTGTGGCCCCATAACCAATTACTACTGGGGGGCACAGGTTTTGTAGCAACTGATGCTTACATCCAGATGTCTTTTTCAGGGGCATCCCTGCTTATTTCAGTGAGACAATGCAAAGCCACATTCTGCAGGAGTTACAAGAGAATGACTTCACAGTAAGTGTGCATGTACTACATTGGCCTGCATGCAGTCCGGACCTATTCCCCACTAAATATGTTTGGTGTATTATGAAGTGCAAATATGACAATGAACACCCTGCACTGTTGAGCAACTTCAGATGTAAATGTGAAAGATCAATTAGTGTCCTCAGTCCCCAGATGCTTACAGAAGCAAAGGTCATGCAAGCGTTGGGAAACATGTTCCTGTTCCTTTTTTGCAACATACAGCAGGCATTCAAATCCGAATGTGTGAAATAAAAAATAAATAAAATAAGTTGAAAGGGTTTGCAAATCAATGCATTCTTTTTTTTAGTTACCTAATACAAAATATCTCATCTTTTTTGGATCCACTATCTCAGGGTAGAGTCTCTGGGGGAAGTTACAGTGGCTATATCAGCTTATTTTATCTAGTCCACTATTATATTATATCATGCAACTAAATCAAATAGGGCAGTTAAAAGTAACCTTGCATCCTCCAGTAGCCACCACAAACAAAGCTCCACCTCCACAACAGACCAGTCCAGGCTCCTGCTCCACCTGAGACACAGAGGGGGGAGAAGGATTAGTTCAGATCTGATACAGATCAATAATAACAGAGTGTGGATCATCGCTGGGTCAGCATAATTAAAAAGCAAATCCATCCACTTACCTGGACTATCTGTTGTGAGGAGAATGGATGGCAGTTGTAGACGTGCACCATGTTTGCTCCTCCTCTTGTCAGTCCAGGAAGCAAATTTAATTGATAATTAACTGCCTGCTTTCTCTTCTGTTTGAATAGTTGTGGAAAATGTCAACTCCAACATTTGGTTGTCTGGGATTCATCCAGCAGGACATCTAGCATCCATGGAAACAAAAGTTAAGAGAAATTTGAATTCAGTTCAACACAACCTCCCAACAGATTCTAAGACCCTGAGCAGTCTCTAGATGTCTGGTAAATGACACAAAGCTTTAGAGTAATTGTAAATGTTAACTTACACTACAGACATTTTCATCTACAAGATCATCAAAAGGATAGATACCACATGGCAGTTTTCTGATAATTCCACACGTGAACAAGCATTAAGTGTAGGGAGTCACATTAGTAAAGTGTAAAATCACTCTTCACAAGTTCATTTATAGGCGCATGTGCTTTACAGACATTTATCTTAATTTCATAGACAATTTCAAAAGGCAATATTCATAGAAGTTTGAAGTGCAGATGGAATAGTGCTTAGATCGTGCCCTGTGTCAGCTCTCAGAATAAAGTCCAAAAATATATAACATAAAGAAATAGAAGTTAAGAAATGTTATTTCTGGTGATTAAAATTAAAAAAAGAATATATAGCTCCTATGAGGATGTTTTGGATGTTTTTAAAGTAAATTTAAATGATGAAAAACTAATTATTACTGATAAATCTATGTGGACAACAAAACAAATCAAGACTATCAGTAAGATATTTGGATGTTTCTACACAGCCTATTTAATAGGGAAGCACAACATTGAATCTTTGCTGATATCCAATATGCCAATATTTCCAAACTCATTTTAGCTGCATATATAAGCTATATGAGGCTGGTAGGCTGTAAGTAGGTGCAGGTGGAAATTCTTTGGCAGGTATACAACTCAGTAAAGAGCACGCTGCAAAAATAGTTTGCATTTTCTTAAGCAAAGATTTGCATTATTTTTTTCTGTAGTTAAAAAAAGCAGGGTGAGATTTTTTGCTACTCTAGCACTGGACAAGATCACAAACAGATAAATCCTTCCGCTTTGTCCACAAGGGACGCCAAAATCGACACAAGTATTGAGCCACTCAGAGCAGCTTTAAAAACATGAGCAGACAGCCTTTTCAAATTGCCTATTCTTTGGCAGAATAAAGTCAAAGAATGTGAAAGGTTACTAGGTCGAGTGAACAAGAAATATCAGTGTTTTACTTGGCTGGCGCAAATTTTCATTCGTGAACTGACTCGTGAATGCCTCTGTTTCGTCTTGGTACCAACCTTAAAGCATCCCTCAAAACTTTGGTTAGAGAGCAAAATCTCACCTCGAGTTATTCATCCATATACAGTTCACTTTAAAGGCTTTATCCAGCCTTCTTTGCATCTTCTATAGTCCAGACAGAGCTAAAATAGGGCAGTGGTGTACGGTAATCCCGTGTGTTTCTCTAATCGATATCACATGCCGCAGTCTTGTGAGCAGCAGAGGGTGTAACAGTCCCATTCAGATTCACATACTTTCACTTAAGTTGATTTTAACTAAAGTATCAGATCAGTTAAAGTTAACTACGTCTTGGCAGGAAAAAATAATACCAACCTACTTAGCTGTCAGGTCCTCAGTTTCATGTCCCTTCCTCTTTGAGTATAAACTGCTGCAGGTTATTGATTTCACGCCGTCCAGCAGGAAGTGGACCGTCAAGCACAACAACAAAGCGCCCGCCCACTCTCGATGTTAATTGGCTCATATTCCTGCTTGTATCGCTTTCAATGTTCTCATTGGCTATTGAGCTGACACTAACCAGAGGGTGGAGTTCTTTCTTTTTTTAATCGAAAATTTTTAAATGTAATTTCTTTTTATTTTAATGATCATGTGAACACTTAGACGTACTTTAATTTTCATTTGTGAAAAGTGAAAAAACATCTAAAAAGGATTATGCAAAACTTAAAAGCGCCATTAAATTCATTGGTCGCAGGTCGAAGCCAAAGTTAATGTGTCCGTTTGGCTCCAACAGAAAGTGAAATCATTGAAACATAAAGCACAGCGATTATTTTCTGGCGTCATTTTGACAACGTATGAGTTGGTTTGATGATTCAAAAGTTTCGTACATTTGCTGTTCACCCATGAATTAATTTCATTTACATTAAATAAATGTTTGTATTTGTGATAATGATTAATAATTTCCGAGGTGAAACCATCAGTAAGATAACCTTCACTGCAACTTATACGTATAACAGGTGCGTTTACTTGTATAATTTGACTGTTTTTCTTTCATGATTTGTATTGTCTGAAGTCCAAAAGTGCTATTTTCCCATTAAATCATTTTAATAAATTAAGTTCCTCCAAAAGGCTTACTTTCTTTTGCATCACTGCTTTATATGTAGTGTTTTGAGTGACCTTGTCTTATTCTAAGCCCTTACCAACCTAATGCAGAGCAAGCATTTATACCAAAAAGCCATTATCTATGTGAAACATTCAAAGTTTTAATGAGTTTTAAACTTTGTTTTAACATTTCCACCTGTCTTTAGTTGCTTTCATACACATTTTGAAGTGCAAAGTTCACCAAAAGCTAGTGTGAGGCTTTGGCAAGCAAAATTTATATAGTAGTCCTTTGGTTCCCAACCTGAGGTCCGGGACCCCCTTGGGGGTGCACCAGAGATCTTAGGGGGGGCTGCAAAGCTCTGTTTGCCCTGAGGTTGTTAAAACTAGATTTGCCCATATTAGCAGAAATCATAGTATAAAACGTACGCAAAGCTCATACAATGGTTTTTTGGGTGAAAGAATTCGTGTTTTGGGCTACTTTGGATTTACACAACAAAATAGTTAAAAATTATGTTAATTTTAGCCACAAAGGGGGAGCTCAGAGGAAAAAAAGGTTGGGAACCACTGTAGTAGTCCATATGACGCTACTGTTTTCTTCCAAAATTAAAGTTAAAATGCTCATTTAGCCCACATAAAGGAATACAAAACAATAACTCTTAAACCTAGATTTATGAGAGATCACCTCAGAGTGCATTTTTAGTGACAATTTAATAATAAGGAGATATTCCATTTACAATTTTTACATTGTGATTTTATTTGAGAAGAATCAGTTACAAAATAAACTCAAGTCAGTGCAACAACATGGAGGAGACTGGTGTGAAAAATTATTTTTATATCATCATCATAATCATCATCGTATGCATCATAGTCATCGTCATTTTCACTTCTTTGTCTGGCCATCCATCAGATCCTTTGCTTCATTTATCTTTGCTGCTAGGTAGGGAGATCCACCTGTGGAAAAGACACACATAAATACTGAATGTTGCTCTGCTTCCAAAGTATTTGCTTAATAGGGAGAAATCTTAATGATGTGCTTTCATTTTTAAGTATCAGTCCTTGCTTTTAAGTAAAAAGAAAAATACTTCTTTCAAAAGTGTGACTGTTATATTTATTGACAGATACTATTTAAACAATGCAAACAAAGCGGCTGTACTGAGGATAAAACATGTTTTTATTTGATCATTAATTAGAGCATGTTGTTGCTACCTTTATGAAATCTTCATACATTTTCAAGGCCTACTTACCTCTGTCTGGATGGTTCAGGATCATCAGTTTTCTATGAGCTTCTCTGATTTTATTCTTGTTAGCTGTGGGGCTGAATGACATACCAATTCAACAATGTGGCTTTAAATACAGAAACATGTCAGTTGTTAATTAATCAGGGCTGGAAAAAGTGTCAACACACCTGACACCTAAAACTAAGGCAGCTTCTCTCTTGGTCATCTTTGGTTCAAATCCACCTCTATAGTATCCTCCTCCAAAAGCCTGCAACATAACAGTTTTAACAGCTCGTTTCTAAGTGTTCTCCTTAGTGAAAAAAAAAAATCTGACATATAGTGACATATCAAGAGTGCAACATATTCTTCCATTCGGGGATATGCTTTTAAAATTGTGAGCATAGTGTCTTTCTTACCGTCTTGGGGAAGCTCTGAAGGGCCTGTTTTACTTGAGGCTCCATCTGCCTCATTGCTTGCATGGCATAGCGACCTAGGAGACAGAGAATAGGGAAAGTGTTTATATATATTTACTACTGTGTGTAACAAAGAAAAAATATTTTTCTAGTATTTTGACAGACATTAACATAGTGATGACTTACACATTAAGCCAGAACGATCATCTCTGCATTATAAGTCAATTTTTTCTAACACAATGATCACAACACGTGATCTGACAAAGCATTATTATTATTTCTTACACTGAACATTCTTTTTTACTGAGCATTAAGCCTGGTAACCTTTTCCAGTGTTATAACATTACTTTAATGCAACATTAACTTTGTTATAAATTATATCGTACTCAAATTCTGCCCCCGCCAGAGTAATGTTGTGTAGGATTCTGCACAGTGTGTTTCAAATGAAATCCCTCAAGGCAGTTCCTGTAAACAAGATTCTCAACCCTGAGCTCTCAAATATGCCAAGGCTGAGTCTTCTGTTTTCAAAAATTGTCTTACGATTTGTCTCACCACTAAAGTTTTCTTTCCACACTCTTTATCAAGGTTAGTGTGTGGTTTGTGTTCACCTTGGCAGTAGTCACTCACCTGCGAACCCAGCTGCTGCCAGAGCCAGTCCCACTGCCACCATGGAACTGGCCTGAAAAACAGAGAAAGAGCACCTACTGAAAAGCTTTGCTAAACTACAATATAAACAAACGATACATGAAAGGTAGCATTAATTACATAGATAATTTTTAAATGGTCAAATCAAGACGCTGAGCGCCCTTCATCACGTAGTGTATGGTTGAGAAGCTAACATTAGCTTTGCTATATCAAAACAGCACTGTCTACATTTTCAGCAAACCGCTGACCATGCAAACGTTTATTAAGATTACTGTCAGCAACAACACATACACGACCCGACTTACCATGGTTATGTGTTAAGTTCCGTATTTGAAAAATACTAGGACCATAACTTTTGACCTCTCATGTTTGCGTCGCACAAGCCTTCGTGTGTTTGTGACGGAAACTGGTGGAGACTGTCGTAAAACCTCCACATGCACTAGCCCTTCCTCCTCAAACTGTCAAACTGACGACTGACTCTTAATTCATTCAATATAAATACTGCAGTTCATAAATTTATACAATGTTAAATAATGAACCTTGAATACTACACTGACTATAATACATGTACATTTGATTTGGGGAATACATATCTACTTTAAATTTACGTTACATGGACAGTTTTGCCCACAGCGAATGCATCCCACGTTGCTTTGGTAAACAAAAACAAAACAACAACAAAAAAAACATATACATATTCAAAACACACTTATTATTTCACTAGTGGATGGTTAAATGTGTTGAATTCACCAGTGGAAAGCTGCCCGAAATAAAATCCATTCAAGCTGATTTAATAATTGCACTTTCTGCTGCCGTGCAGTAGATGGTGCTATTTGACTTTTTATTTAACCTCTTATTTTTATGAAGCAGACTGCTGTTGGCCAATATGCTCAAAATTACCTGCTTGTATTGGAAAGAGGTTGTGTCTTATGGCTTTCACAGATTCATCTTATTTTTTCTTTTGATGTATTAATCTAATGTATATAAATCATATTATTTCTTAAATACTATAATGATATCTGTAGTTTTATTTTTAAGTGGAGGAGCTTTTAAATCAACCTTTTTGCCTTAATAGATTGTGTATGAATCACTTTATTCCTGAACTGCTGTGTTAATTTCATGAAGAAAAAGAAATACCAAGGAGGCGGTATGCATTTCATAGACCATGCATGATTTGGTCCTTTATTGATGAAGGTCATTTCATCAGAAACTATTAAATAATGGAGTAATAAGAAAGCAGTCAGTTTTCCCTGTTCTGAGAAGCTATCTTATAAGCATAAGAAAGAAGGTAAGAGAATTTTTTTTTTTTTAATATATTATGGACTCATGGGGGAAAATAGCGGGACAATAGGAGCAGACCAAGTATAAAAAAGTCTTCCAGGTATACCTGCTTCCCATTTGAAATGGGATGAAAAAGAAACTGTTAAATGTAACAAAACAGCTCTTAAATGTATGCAGTTTAATTACAACGGAATTCCATTAACCAAATTACTTACTTTTGCAAACATGAAGCTCCTTTCGGGCTCTGGACTATGATTCAAACATTTCTCCAGCATAAAAATGACCACAGACTTCTGAAAACTTTCAAACCAAGCTGTGGATATTGTTGTAATAGAACAGTAGAAACTTCAAAGATTAGATTCTGGTCTTCCTCTTGTGTGGATGACGAAGTCTGGAGGCTTTGTGGTGCTAGATTGGGTCATCTCAGTCCTCTCAGGTTGTCTCTCTCCCACACCCACAGACACACAGAGGACTGTAATCTTTCCCCAAGCTGATCAATAAACCTGATAAGGGCTCCATCCGGTCTGCTGGCAGTGACTAATGCTTGGGCTGACTCGTGAAGGTCCACAGTGCTGCTGTGTATGGGAAACAAAGAGGGAGGGATGAGAAACAAAGGAAAGGTAGCCTACGTGTCATACTGTGGGTTGATGTGGATTGTGAAGGGGGTGCAAATCAAGACAACTAAACCTGGCCCACCATTTCTGATGCTTTCCTGATAAGGGGCATTGATTTTGTATCCTGCTAATGTTGCAGTTAATGGCTTTTTAGCCTAAAACCTCCAGAACTGAAATCCATGCCCAACAAAAGTGGTTACTAGAAACTGATGCATGCACGATGACATGCAAGTGTCACTTTAGAGCCCCAACAGCTGGATCTATACCCATAATTCACCAAAATGGAACTTAAATTTGGGCAAAACAGGCTAAACAGGTTTCTCTGATGTGATTCTAATTATGGCCTCCTTAACTGGTGAATTAGTGTTTTGTTAAACCAAGCTAACAGGCTGCAATGTGAAACCAGATGAAGATTGCATCCACACTAAAAGAAGAACACAGGAAGTTTTTTATCTGAGGTTTTTTCTTTCAACTTTTATCTGCTTTTTAACTCCACAGCATCATCTAAATGTATTCATGCAGGTGCAAGCAGCTCATTTGTCATGTTTATAGATAATAAGATGCTGAAAAATGGAAACCAGAGGCTTTTAAGCTTCAAAGATCGAGCCCTACAAGATGAGCAAATTTAGGTTTCTAGGTATAAGTAGGAGTCAAGCAAAATATGCCCCAGCCTGTTCTGATAAGGCAGGGCCAGGTTGTGGTATTCAAAGTGTTCTGCATCCATTTTTGCTTTTTATACAGGGAAACAGTAAACGTGGAGAACAAAAGGAGTGCAACAGGATGTATAATTGTAGAACCAATCAAAATCCATCTAACAACCTCAATCTCTCACACAATCTCTCAGCCCTCTGCCTGGACAGCTGAAGGGAAATGTTACCTACAGGATACCAATGCTGAAAGAACGCTCTTGTCCACAAAGTTGCCGTAATTGTCTTTGTAGTGCACATTCTGTACGTGGAAAGTTTGGAAAGCTTGAAATGTCAGTAGTATGTCAGCCTATCATTTTATAAATCGTTTAACATATTCTTTGTAGCGACATCTCATTTCACTGGCATCTAGCAAAAAGCTTTTATCTCCATTTTTCAAGATTTTAGTTTTTTTAATAAATCGGATATTTTTCACCCTTTACGTCTGTCAATAGGTTTGAAACAATTTTAAAGCAGCAAAGAGTGTCAAAAGAGGCTGACTGCCATTCAGTGTTAAATGGAATGAAAAATAAAAGTTTGTTATTCTTTTAAAAAAATGTGAATTTGTATATATATACGTATATATTTTTTAGATAATATTGCAAAACGTTGCAGACTTTGTTGGCACAAATATTTTAAAGAATGCGCATTATTTATATGGAAAATCATGCCACTCCTGATGTGGAGAGAAAGCGGGATCAAATTTTTCCTCTGGATTATTTTGATTTTTGAGCTGTTTAATCATGACACCTTTGGTGTGCAAAGGTCTTTACAGTTAAAAACATGACCTTGTTTATAGGTGAAGCTATAAAGATGTATAAAACAGAAAGAGAAGTCACAAATGCCTTATTTTGCAGTATTCTTACTTTATTTGGATATTTTAATTAATAGTGAGGAGGACAGCTCCATAGACATCAGGGATTTTGTATTCTTTAAGGTCATTTCTCTTTCAGTCTTGTCTCCACAAGTTTCTCTGTTTGTCAGCACTGTAGAGGTGACTCACTTCATTTGACAGAGCTGCTGACATTTGTGTTAAGTAGGCTAATTCTTTTATGTGGGTTTCTGCTACTTTTAGGGCTCTGAAATACACCTTTAGCATAACTATAGACTCAAATGTGAAGTAGCTTGATGTCAGCACTAGTGAGTGACATCACCATAGTCACCTGTCTGCAGAAGGTCTATAGATTAATACATGCATGCACAAAAGCCCCTAAAAAAAGTAGTTATGTGATCCCAGAGGTTATATTGTCATAAAGTCTTAAGTAAACTTCTGTATTGAAGCCTCATTTATCTGTATAGGTTCATGTAGCCCTATACTGATGCAGAGGCTGACTTATGGAGTTTGATGTGCTCCTTGAAAATTTTATTGCATATTTAAACAACACAGCCTTGTGACTGGTTCACTACAGGCATTGTATTTTCTGCATTTACGACATTTCCTATACTGACAAAAATCTCCCTCCAGCCTTATCTGATTCAGCAGCTGTACTTTCAATACCTCCTCTCTTTTCTCCTTTGCAATAATTGCAGTATAGTCAAATGCTGCTCAGTATTTAAAAGCTCCAATACCATTATATTATGCTTGATTTCAGTTACTATGGTTTCCTGCACTAAAAAAAGCAGAAAAAGTGGCAGAACTGGCAACAGGCCAGTTAGCTTTAAGGTAGAGTGTTACAGAATTATGCAGACAGACCAACACACAAGTATAGACCCCACATAACAGTGTAGGCCAAAGGATGATACCTTTAAGTCTGATGCCCATCTTGTGATCTTCATGCATCTTTACAGAAAGGGTTAAACTGATACATCAGTTGAGTTTTTAAAGCTTCATTAACTCTGAGTATTCATAACTTATTCAGAAACTGTTCTACAGTCAAACTGGAGAGTATTTCTGTCCAAAAACTGAGCTCATGTAGGAATAAACAACAATAATGTTTTGGCTGTGCAGACTTGTCAAGATTCAAACCTTCCTCAGACTTGATTGACTATGCATGGAGGCCTAGATTCCTTTGTGGAGGATGAATAAATGCATCCTGTTTGAATTATTTAACAGTAACATGACCTGTGTCTGAGATGATAATCTGTTTACACCTCCAAATGTAGATGTTAGGTAAATAAACCCGCTCATTCTGCAGTCACATCCATCCTCAGTCAAGCTCCTGTTGGGCTTTAAGTCGTATCGACACGGCAACAAACACCAGGCCGGCGACACGCACAGCGCTGACAAGAGGAGGACGTTGATTTCCATGTTTTAGGACAAACACAGATGAATTAAACATCAGAGCGGCTTCTGCTCCTGAATTCCTGCTGCTGCCGTGTCTAAAAACAGAACAGCCATCAATCACAGAGGGGACACACAAGAGCCTGTGTATCAAAGACTGAGGCAGACACAGAGGAGAAAAAAAGTGACGAGGACATCAGCTCCATCAAAACAGGAAGTTTTCTGTCAGGGCTGAGCAGGACGTGGGCTACAGGAATGAAGCAAAGAAAGGATATGCCCGGAATAAACAAGAGGAAAAAAGAAGGGGTTCCTTGATCATGTTTAGTTGCTGCAAGCACGGATCAAAATCATCTGTGAGAAAGATCAACAGGAACTAAGATTATAACGCAATCCAGCTGATCAGATCAGCTAGATTATTTTTTGGACTAGTCTTCTTAGCCTTGTAGTGCACTGGAATCTCCTACAGGTGGCAGCGTATCCTGATAAAAAGAGCACCAAGTCATCCTTATTTAATCACCAACATGCTCTGACTTACTTTCTTCAACACAGCAGTAAAAGAAAAAAAAAACTTCCCATAAGCAATTCAACAAGTATCCTAAAGTAAACCTGAATTACATAATGTCATGATTTATCAATTTCATAAGTTAATTCATGTGAATTAACACATTTACTAAAAAACAGACAAACAACAACAACAAAATGATAATGCCTATTCAGTGTTGTTAAGAGGCATCTAGTTGCTGACCCCTATGTTTGACCTCTATGATGGGATGACCTCCATCGTGGGAAGTGATGTACCGATCCTTGATGGGTTTTTCTTTATTTTGTGGTGTTATTTTTAATTCTGTCATTAAGTTGATGAGTGTCAGGTGCTTGTTAGCTTGAAGCATGTGCATGTATCCCCTAATCTAAGTGCCCTTATTATGCCCATATAAGGGCATGCAACTGCAGGGCAATGTGCAAACACAGAAGGCACAGAGGAGGGAGAGGAGAAGAAGGGAGATGTCAGTAACATCCACATTAAAATAGAAAAAAAAAGACTTTTAAAACAATCACAATACTCTGAAATATTCTATATGATAGTGATTCGATTAAAATTACATTTATTCTAAAACCTGATATTTTAAGATGGTGGAGCATCATTTACACATTTAAACCTGTTGATGCACACGTGCCCATGTGTGAAGATCTTTGTTTCAAATAAATGTCTAACAATAAAACACCTTCACATGTGCAAAATTATTCATAATTCAACATTTTGTTGTGAAGAATAAACACTTAATGTTTACATCAATACTTGTCCATATTTGAGTCATGCGTTTTTACTAATTATCTAATTATATTTTCTTTATATGAGTATTGAATTGATAAAAATACAGAATACTGAATTAATAAATTCAATTCGTAAGAGTGCTCTGGAGTATCTTAGATTTTATCCTTAGATAAGAACAAATGACTGATAAAAAATTGGTGATTGTCAGAATCTTCTTAAAAACTGTGTAAGAGGGTTTAAAGAAAATATTTTTTTCTTAAGAATAGTTGGTGAAAGAGGAACAAAGTTTGGTGCTGTTTATGAGTAAGCAAACTGAAAAAATCTTAAGCTACTTTAAGCCTTGAAAGAATTTATACCTTCAGTCAATAAAAGTAAAAACAACAACAAAACTTAGAGAAGTGGCAAAAGACATGGCGTACAAGTCTAGAGTCTCAGAGTCAGACAATGCAAGTGTATGGTCCCAGCGGTGCAGTTTGGTTCAGTATATTTGGTAAGGTTTGCTATGATAAACCTGATCAGAATGGAAGTCCCACCTCAAATCGTAAATAATGTGCCAAAAATGTTGGATATTTAGAACTTGGGGTCAGGGAGACCCTGACACAGGGAGAAGTAAAATGACTTTGATACCCTCACTTGAGGATAATTTAGACAAATGATTGTCAGCAACATTGACTCCGGACGCCCCGATCAGTACCTCTGGCCTAAGTGGAATACAAGCAGACTCCTGTCTCAGGCCCTCACATTTACCAAGAAAGTTCCCAAAAAATGTGTGGATTTAGCCAATGAGAAATGTTCGCGCAGTGCATAATCTGTGCATAGGGAGCAGCAGGCCTGGTTGGGGGGATGGCCTAAAGTTGGTCTTAAAATCATGCAGTAATGTGTAATCATGTGTTGTCAGACTAACAGTAGCTGCTACAAAATTTGGGGGATCTAACCAGGGCTGCTTTCAGTAGAGGAGGATGACTGACCTGCAGCAGCAGTTGTGAGTTCTTCTTAAGCTGACAGTTGAAGGTGCCGCATTTCAGTTTAGTTTGCTTCACTACGATGACATGCTTACTGCTTACGAGCAGGCAGTTCAATCAGCCAATCTAACGTTACACTGCGCACTCAGTTGAGGACACCAGGATATGGTGAATGGTAACTAGAAACATTGATGTTTAAATTTTTGAACACAGTTCGATAATGATCCCTTTCAGATCAATCAAAGCAACTCTAGCAATAAGTCACAACGTTGTTAAACAAAGACACAAAAACACAGAAGGTCATAATCAGGGTATATTTCCAGATTTCTTTCAAAGATTACAATCATTACAGGAGTTATTACATCCCCATTTAAAACAATAAGAAAATCAAACATAACGAATCATCAACTTTGATTTTTGTAACATATTTTCATCACATAGAATAAAAATCATTTAGTTTGCAGCAGTTTTTAGATAAAATCCATAAAAAGAGTACATCCCAGGTTTGCTTTAGCAGTCCATTTATGCCTGAAGTCTGTTATGTGCAGCATTAAAGTCCTTCATTAATCAAAATTGGCTGAAATAATGTCGACCAGCTTTACAAAAACAACAGATTCAACAACACATATATAAAAAAGAAAGCAAGATCATTTAATCTTTTATCAAACTCTAAATAACTAGATTCTATGACTGAGTATATCAAAATACAATCACTTTCCTTCATTTGTTAGAGCAAAAACAGATTTATATATTCACACATACCATAAAAAGAGTAATAAAATATTTATCATAAAATGTACACTACTCCTCCATCATTGGAAATACAAAATAAATCAACGTTAGTGGTTTAAAAAGAAGCATTTTAATGGGTTAAAGCTGCTTTGTTAAAAAAAAAAAAAGTATGTTTTTTTCTGATTTTGCTAAAAGAGAAAGCAGACAGCCTCACATCCTCCGAGCATTCATACAGGGTTTTATTGCTTTTAGCTTCCGGCTCAATACAAGCAGCTGCTGTCAGTTTGAAGTGATATTAAAGGTTTCCTCTCCGATACGGGGTTTATTCAGGCGTGTAGCATTTATCTGTGAGCTGAGGGACAGATTGAATCTGCAGAACAACCTCAGTGACGCAGAAGATTTCGACACTTTCGAAAGTTTTAAAGCTGAAGAGACATACTTTGTCAGATGGAGTCTTACATGACAACAGCATTTCTTTTTCAGTGGTAAATTTCTGTGCATTTGGTATGCTTTGTGATTCTCCTGCTGGTGTGAAATAAAAGGGGCTCACTGTGCAACTTTTAAATCAAATGTGATGACAGGTTGGCGTGTTTCTACTCATGTTTTCAGCCCCGTCAGTCAAAATCTAAGAGCCACAGAGACCTGACAAAGCAGGTTAGCTGAGCGCTGACTCATAAAGGAAGTTTTTTCTCCATTAAACTTTAATTTCTTGATTCATTTATACTCATTTACGGAATTATTTAAAAATATAACACTATGAATTACACTAGGACAGTATGAATCCATGTGGCAAAAATGCAGGCACTGTTCACTTCATTAGGTATACCAATTCTCATTCAACTAAAGCAAATATCTAATCAGCAAATCACAAGGCAGAAACCAGGGCATTTAGGCCTGCAGACAAGGTCAAGACAATCTGTTTAAAGTTCAAACTGAGCATCAGAATGGAGAAGAAAGGTGGCTAAAGTGACTTCGAATAGACCATGGCTGTCTGAATATGTCCACAAACTACTGATATGCAGGAATTTTAAAGAGAAATGTCTGAAAAAGGGAAAACATCCACATAGTTGCAGCTCTTTGGGCAATAATGCCTTGTTGATGGCAGAGGTCGGAGCAGAACAGCCAGACTGGTTTAAGCTGATAAAAAGTTAACTATATATCTCAAAGCACTTGAACTGGGGTATCAGAAGAGCATCTCTAAAGCCTGGCAAACACTGCAAGATAACTATACCGATTCTGGGTCAGATTTCCCCACCCTGACCAAAGTCGGCAAAGTCCTGATTATCCGATGGTTCTTAAGATTATCCTGACAGATTTTCCTTTGGTGTACATAGAGTGCTCATTCCCTCTCTGACCTGCTCATACAATGACCAGAGCCGCTCCAAGTCGAGAATGTGTATACAAAACATCTACAGTTATGATCCTGTTGGGTGGGGAAACAACGAGGACAGCCAAGCAAGAATGAGCAGGATTGAACAGAACATTAGCCAATCAGGAAGCAAACTGACCAAAGGAGGAAGCACAACAAACAATGCCATGGCAATGAACAGGAACAACTTTAGGAGTGTTTAAACAACATGTACTGTAAAACATACTGCACTCACACTGGTGTAGCAGGAAACTAACAGCTAGCCAAATTTAGATTGTTTACTCTAAAGTTGCGTCTGACAATGCCAGATTTGGAGTTTTGAGAGTGGAGAATGGTTGAATCTGTAATTATATGTCATCATTTGAGGTGTCTTACATTAAAAATGGTTAAGATTTGTAAAACTGTTGTGTGTTTCAGGCTTGAGACCCATGTCAGCCTGGGTGCATGTCAGCTCTAGCTCGCGCTCTAACTATTACTGGAGCCAGAATCAAACTCATAACTAAGCTGGTTTGGAAAAGAACATAAGCGTCTTTTCCACCAAGAAAAGTTCTCAGAAGTTTTTCTGCCCTTTCTTTGATAAAGAAATGTTGTCCAGTTCAGACCAAAGTGCCATTGTAGCCACACCCGACCTCAACGCTACACTGTCTGCAGTACAACCAAACACATCCACAGCCTCCTTGCAAATGATGCCGAATGATCAGGCCCGTTCTCAGACCAGGCACAATTGTTTAGACTGGACCTTTCAAGATAGGTAACTGCATGATGACAGACAAGGAATCTGGCCAATCTATCTGCTTTGCAAGGTGCGTTGTGTCGCCCTGCTGTCATAGCCGTCTTTTTCTTTAGTTTTACCTAAAGAAATGTCGCTACAAATTACAATCTGCTGTATAACTGAGAGGGGAAATCAGAATAAAGGCATTCCATACAAAGGTGCATTTCTCCACATGAATGCCACACAGGAGATACACGTCTGCTATAACAAGCTAAATACGGTTCTCCATTTATCAGTTTCCTGTCTAGTTTGGCACAGAGATGCACATAGCTCCTGGAAAAATAGGTCTGCCTTCAATTTTCTGGAATCTGCATGAGACACGCTCACACTTGTAAATATGCAGAAATGAAACACATGCACCCAGTCTGAAACAGCTGCAAATGCAAAGCACATCCGACTTTGAAGCAGATAGACTACAGCAGCAAAAGACCACAATAGGCACCAACTCCTTCAGGCTACGACAGGAAACTGAGACTACAGTTCACATGGGCTCACCAATTTGGGACTGGAAAACTGTCGCCTGGTCCGATGAGTCTCAATTTCAGCTGTAACATTTAAATGGCAGGGTAAGAATGTAGCACTGACAAATGAAATCCTGCCAGACCACCAACAACCATGACACGTTCAAGGCCACTTTAATCTCCTTTCTTCCCTATTCAGATGATTGCATTATGAATGGTACTGTAAAAATTAATGGTACATCCCTACAAACTAGAGTCAAAGTTAAATCTTCATCACAGAGGATTTTTTTTCTTTGTCTTATTTTGAAGGTTCAAACTGTTTATTCATTTTCAAAACATTTCCCCTCTTTCTACCCTCCTGTCTTTTTTTTCCTCTTGGCTTACTTCAACCAGATGTCAAAACATTTTCCCATGTTTGTGATACTTCATAATGGGACAATGGGAATTGTTTTGTTTTGCAAATATCCACTTGCTGAAACATCTGCCCAGCTCTCACACAGGAGATAAATGTGAGTGTGCCTCTAAAAGCCCAGGAGAAATGACACGTGAAGAGCTCTACAGCAGCATTAGTTTCTACTAACACCTGAATGCAAACAGTTATTATTCAGATTTTAAAAGGATTCCCAGCAGAGAGGTCCATGGAGTGTTTGTAATTTGGACATCAGCTGTTTAACAATCACTTTAAAAAGACACTTTAAAAGAGGATCCTCAAGGACATTCAGAGACAAAGCTTCCTTTCTCTAACAGAGTCCAGCTCCACATTCCTCCCATTCTGCCGGGCACGACCTGACCGCAGCTACATCTGGCTGTATGTCCGCCTTAGTGTCATCCGAGAGTTTTCTCCTCTTTTTTGTAAGGTTCAGGAAATCTCTGGAAGGACACAGCGGTCACTCACAGAGGCCTATATAGGAACTTAAAGGAGAATTGACCACTGTTCTCCATCTTCCACACAGAAGTACAGAACAAAAGCTTGGATCAAAGTGTGGAAAAACTGCTGATTTCCTTTCTGATTGTGTGAAAACAAGCGTCACAGCTTGATTCTGCACCTCCTGCAGCAGAACAGAGGAGGTTGGAACAGAGCGATTAATCCAGCAGAAAAAAACTGTATGTTAAAGAGGAACTAAAGCCCCAAGTTTCAGCTGAGGTGCATAAGACAAGCCTCCTCACTCTTTTCTATTGCCCCAATTAGCAACAACAGTATTGAGCCTTTTGCAGATTTAATTATGATTTAATTATAAGCCATAATGTCATGACCACCTAAAGCGGACTTAACATTAATTACCTGCATATAAAACAGTAGTAGGTCTCTGTAGAAGAAACAAGGTCGTATTAAGCCCAGAACATACTGGCACTGTCCGATGCACGTTGAAACGATAGCCTCATTATTTTCTATGAGCAAACCCATACTGGCGGTGTTGCTATTGCTGGTGTGGCTTGTCGCTGCTTGAAAAATGTTTTTTTTCTTCAAGAACAGCTATTTTTTCTATCTCAGCTACCTTAGAAGCAGCTCTGTTTGAGAGCATGAAAAATAGAGTTTAAGCACCAATGCCATCTTCCTTTCGAGGTGTAGAATAAGTGGGAGGCCTCTGGTATCAAACACCTGGCCATGCAGTGGCTGGTGGGAGGTTCGACCGCGCTGCTGTCAGTGTGTGCTCGGAAAGGCAAATCCTACTTTTCATCACTTCCTTTTCGTGTAAGACTCCTGCTATGCCAAAATTTTGTCTCATGCTTGACCATGGATAAAGATCAGAGGTTGCTCAACAGAACAGGTGACTTATTTTGCCTAGTAAAAAGCTCTTTGAATCAGCAGTTAGCTGATCTACATGTGCATCAATTGGACACAACAGATAAACTAGTGTTGTGGGTAATTCATTTCTTTAAATTTCAAGTGATCTGGTATTAGTTACTTATTCATAAAAGTAATCTGTTGTTGACGGAAAAAAAAAACCAATTTCCTTTCTCTTCTGGCTATGGAAAAAACTGAGAAAGAAAAAAAAAGAAGCTTCTTGAAGCATCCTGATAGTTTGTCCTTCCTTCTTTCCTGTACGCACGTTGGTTAAAAGCGGCATGCCAACAAAGGTAAACACTCTGTGCTAGTAGGCGCGTGGCGCTAGTGTACTGAGCTAGTGAGATGGCACAGAGGACGGCATTATACCGCGGAACTATCCTTATTATGTAAGATTTTGGAGAAAAAGGTACAAGAAAAGTATCTTGAGTTCAAAAGCTCCCGCTTTGTTTTCATGATTCAGCGGTGCAGCTGTTCCAATTAGATTGTAAACTTGTTAAAGAGCTGTACAGGAACAAGACGTAGACATAATATACATAGATGCCAGAAGGTCAAAGGGTTTTAATACTTGGTAATGTAAAAGTACTCTTGCATGTTCATTCTATCATTGGGGAACAAATTAATTTTCTCAGTATGTAAACACAAGTAGTTACAAAAGTAATGCCAGCAAACACTGATGAACGCTGGCTACTGGCATCTCCTCATGCCACATTATGCTGATGTCCCATGTTTTTCTACAAGGCCGTTTGATGTTGATGTTAAACCAATGCATTGGCACATCCCTAGTTTGTATGTTAACATTGTTTTAAGAAAGAAAGAGTTTACTTGCAGTCTTGGGTGCAAGAACTACACAACCCACAATGCTAAACATCACAGAGAAATCTCTGACTGGTGGAGCCTGCTGTTACTCACAAACTTCTGCTGTCGGCTGTTACTTCTAAATTTATCAGTTGCTTTTTTTTTTTTTTTTTACTACAGAGGATTCTTAAGTGGGTGACACAAGTTTGCCAGCTTCATATTCAGAAAAAAAACAAGGCTTATTTGCATGAGAACTACACTACCCACAATCCTAGGTAGTCACTGGTAAGTTTGACCCCACTGTTACAATTTTGGCTATCGGCTTCTTCTAATGAAATAAACAGCTGTGGAAAAATGGGCAGGCTCTGTGGTGATGAAAACCAGTACACAAATTCAATTGCAGTGGCTGGGTTTCTGCCTGTAGAGGGCAGTCACTATGCATATTTTAACACAGTATGTTAGTCTGTATGTTAGTGCTGTTGTCTCACAGTGAGAAGGCCCTTGGATTGATCTGTCCAGGTAATCTGGTGACTCTAAATTGCCCGTAGGTGTGAATGTGAGCTTGGCTGCTTGTCTGCCGCTATGTGGTTGACTGGAAACCAGTCTAAGGTGTACACTGTCGCTCGCTTAATGACAGTTGGAACAGGCTCCAGACCCCCAAAGCCCTAAATGGGATAAAGATCGTAGATACTTTAGATGGATAGTCTTCAAATAATTACCCTAACTGATCTTTTTAATTGTATCTTTAATCTGTAGCTGATTGTTATTGATTTGAAAGATTTAAGACAAATATATGCTCAGCTTTTTAACCAATGTTGCCTTTGGTTTTTTACTTTTTCATCATTTTGATTGAGTAAAAATACCTTCTGTAATAACTGTTGCTTCTTTTATTACTCAGACAGCTCCCAGCTTAAACTTAAAAAAAAGAACAAACTATCAGAGTGATTTCTCAACACGATAAAAGCAACCTGTCTGACTGATACGCTAATTTGTGTCTTTGGTGTGTGGCTTAATTATTCACATGAATCAAACGCACCTCTTTCATCTCTCTCTGTTGACAGCTCATTATCTCTGCCTCTCTTTTCTCCCAGACAACTTTCAGCAGCCCGCCCTCCACATACCGCCCATCTGCCCATCCATCCCTCTACACGTCTGCTCTGGGTTTTGACAGGGTCCACTCTCAGTTCAGGAGGAGGAGGAGGAATTTTGTCAGGGAGCAACAATTGGAAATGATAGTCATGAGAAGCTCGTTAAACTTTTCAGACTTCAGTGCCAAAAATAAACTGTTCTGTGTCTGTTAGAGACGGCTGATTGAAGGTGAAAGGAAAGGGTGCAAACAAATCCTGCTTCTGTTGACATATTTGAAGAGGAAAAATTATATATAAAATAAGAAAAAGGGGGGCAAGAGAATTTGAACACATTGCCCATATTGCCCTGAAAACATTTTAAAGATTTAAAATCAGAATAAGCCTCAAACAATTATTTTCTGCAACTGTAAAAGACACAAAATGATGCTAAGTGGCTCTCAATACCATGAATAATAGGGATAGGATGATTTTTGAACGGCTAAATATCCTTTAATTCTTACAAATCCAAAGTTTGGCATGACTTAAATCTCATTTTAGGAGTATATTTTTTTTTTTACATCATTTTTACCACTGTCCAGTTCTAATGTGACCAGAGGGGGCCTGCAGTGACTTTAAATGTATTTTGCTAATGGCCATTAAAAAAACAAAAAAGCGGAAAGCATTACTGCCAGGTGACAGGACTGTAGCATTACAGAATAAAGAGATGCTCTGAAACCAACTTCACATCTCTTAACCTAGAATGATCTCTTGGGGGCCCACACTACAAGTTTTTAAATTATTTGGTCCCTTCTGTGGTATTGTAAAATCATGCAAGTTGCAAAAATCCAAGATGGCAGAGTCCATGGAGGGGACTCTGGATGAATAAACGGCTTGTTAAGTTGATGAAGAAAATGCAATTTTATATAGTCAGGTGATCAAACACGTATTTATAGATGTAGATTTCTAAATACTGCGGTCCATTTTCACCAGGTTTGCTTTGCTAAATGCTAGTAGGCTAAATATTACACACTACACCTTTAATAGTAAATTCTATTATGTCCATCTGTTGTTTAGCACAGACAGGATACCCATGTTTAAATGCATTCTGTGTATAAGTCATAGGGATATTTTTTATATTAGTTATTCAGATAGTATTTGAAGATTTACCCCTGACTTTTAAATAACAATTTGCTAGAAATGCAGAGCAAATATGACTCTTTTTTAATGTCACATTTCTGAAAGTTATTTTTGCCTTGCCTTTTAATGCAATTAAAAATCATATGGACAATTTACATTGATTTACCAAAGATTAACATGCGTGGGACGTCCCATTCCAAGAAACCAATCAGGGTTGACTCCCTGTAAGAAGGAGGGGAATTGAAGATGCAGTCTGCGCTGAAACGTTTGCTTGTAATCCAGCAGCGAATCATCTTTTTAACATATCAGCTCCTTCTCTGAAGCCTGTGGAAGAACTAAAGCCCTTCTGTTTAATAATCATGTGCTTATTCCACTCTAGCACAGACTAGATGGTCTCTGCTACTAGGTGCAAAAAGCATGGGGCTTCTGGCTAAGACCAGATGGAAAATTTCACTGGGAGTTTTGTTGGACAAATCTGGAAACACAAATAACAGAAAAGAGCTGATTAAGAGCCTGTTAAGTGGGTTTTATGTCCTACGGATACAAAAGATTAGTCTGCATTGTCTAGTGAGACATTTTAAAAACTCTGAAAGTTTAGAATTTGCTTCCAGTAACAAAAAAACTGCCAAACAGTTGTTTTGTTGCTGTTATTTAGATTTCTGTAAAATATTCTTGCTCTCTGGGAGCTTTTAAAGGTCAATTTCAGGGTCACAGTTGGCGCCATAGGCGAGTGTAGGAAGAGGACGAGTTCTGTTAATGTTGCCGCAAAACTGAACTAAATAGATGTTTAGAAAGCGAAACAGATCGAGGGTCAAAAGGTCTCCTCCTGTCCTGATCGATCTCAGGCAGAGACAGCAACTTGACAAATTGTACAAAGTGAATGAAATGTGAACTCTGGCAAAACCCACTCAGTGTCTAACACCTCCACATTCATGCAGCATCGGTCTCTCCCTTACTTCCTTCGACTCCGACTGAATCTACACCTACTGGTATCCATTGTGCTCATATTTAGAAACTTCTGTACTGACTTCATTATTACTATAAAGCTCATACTAGTGTTATTGGTTTCATTGTAGCAGCTGCTGTGTAAAATGGACTTACAATATGAGAATAAGTACAAATGTCCCTTTAAATGATTCTAAAAATGCCAAAAAAAGATTGATGATACAATAAAAACACATACAAATATTATAATATTATATATACTGGCAAGCAGTTGTAGAAAAAAATCCAAATGTACAACACAACATGTTTGAATTTTTCAGGTTTAAGTTGTGTTTTTAGTCTATTAGGTAAAAATGAAAAGGTTTAACATTTCAAACCCATTTACAGGGACATTTCATTACATTCATGATATATTATCTGGTGTTATTGCATTCCCAAGGCAGATTTAAATGTTATAAACCTGTGTAAAAAGCTTCAACATCATAAAAACACTATTATAAAACAATAGCTCTTAAATTTCCTTTTGAAATGATAACATTGTAAATCATTCTGCTTCATTATTAACCTAAAATCCATTTCTTCTCTTACTACTTGCTTTTTTTCCCACATCTTTTTAGACATAAGCTGGACTTACTCAGCCGTTTCTGTTACCTTTGACTTCACTACATCTCTAAAATATTTTAAAAAAAACCAGATCTGGTCCCTGCCCCGGCTCTTGGAAGCCCTTGTTCCCTTTTCCTTGAAGAAAACCCCCGGAGCAGGTCAAGTTACATATTTAAAAGAGGCGGTAAATATTTGATCGACAGTCTGCTTGAATCACCTCTTGAAATACAAACTTTCTGAGCCTGTATCTGACCCTGGATTTGAGAATCACTCAAAGGAGAGCAGGTCTGGGTGATGCTCTGAGTCTTCAGCGCTCACTGTGGTTACTTTACTGCAGGGAGCGCCGTTCCCCAGCAGGACGTCCTCACCCAGGCTGATGCGGCAGGGAGTTTTCCCCGAGCGGGGAGTGGAGGCCAGACGGGAGTCCGGCCCCGGCGCCTTCTGCCAGACGTCGCAGGATTTAGCTCTAGACTCCAGCAGTGGGGGATCTTTGTTGATGAGGTCAGGAACAGAGAGCTGGAGCTGTGTCTGATGCTCTTCCACACCTCCTTCTGTGTTTTCCACATCATCTTTACCTCCATCTGTCACTCCATCAACTTTACTGTTGCTTCCCGTCGTCTCCAGCTCAGCTGCAACTTTCTCCTCTGCTTTCGTGATCTCCTCTGACCCGTCTCCCTCCGTCTCGCCCCGCTGCGGCTCCTCTTCGGTGATGAGTGGCGCCTTATCAGGAGAGGAGAGGAAGGAGGTGGTGTCAGCAGCATCTGGAGAGGAGACCACGGGATCAGAGGAGATCATCATGTCCTGGGTGGTTTTCAGAGCCCGGGGCAGACGCTTCTTCCCAGACGGGGGTGGCGGGTCGAGACGAGGGAAGGAGTCGAAGGAGGAGATGTGACTGGAAGAGGGGAGTCAAGATAAAGAAGATGAGATAAAATACCAACAAGTGATGCGTTCAAAGAAATGTTAAAAGCAATTCCTACAACATTCTGATGTTATTATTACATGCACAAACACTGCTTTCAAATGTGGTGGTAGTTTTTACATTGGAAGCCAAAAATACAGATATGACATGGCTGGAACATTTTCAATCTCCAGGAGTCAGAAAAACGTTTGCCGCGCAATGTTCCTGTGGGAATTTGTGCCCATTCATTCTGTAGAGTATTTATAAGGTCAGGCACTGATGTTGGTCGAGAAGGCCTGGCTCGCAACCTCTGATCTATTTCATCCCAAAGGTGTTTGATAAGGCTGAGGTCAGGACTCAAGTTCTTTCACATTTAACTCATCAAACCATGTCTTTATGGTCCTTGCTTTGTACACTGAGGTACAGCCATGTTGGAATAGAAAAGGGCCTTCTCCGAACTGTTGCTACAAAGTTGGAGGCATAGCATTGACCAAAATGTCTTGGTATGCTGAAGCATTAAGATTGACCTTCACTGGAGATAAGGGGCCAAGCCCAAAACCTGAAAAACAGCCCTATACTATTATCCCTCCTCCACCAAACTTCACACTTGGCACAATGCAGTCAGGCAGGGAATGTTCTCCCAGCATCCTACAAACCCAGGCTGACCTATCTGACTCCCAACAGAGAAGCGTGATTGATCACTCCACAGAACACATTTCCATACCTCCATAGTCCTGTGTCAGTGTGCTTTACACCACTCCATCCAACGCTTGGCATTGGACTTGGTGATGTGAGGCTTGCCTGCAGCTGCTTGGCCATGGAAACACGTTGCATGAAGCTCCTGCTGCACAGTGTATGTACTTACTTAAATGTCTCTGAAAGTTCAGAACTCTTCAGCATCAGAATCAGCAGAGTGTTGTCTTTAACGCAGCATGCACCTTTAGCAGTCATTGACCTCTCTCTGTGATTTTATGTGGTCTTCTGCTTTGTGGCTGAGTTGCTGTTGTTCCTAAATGCTTCCACTTTCTAATAAAATCCCTTATGATTGACTATGGAATATCCAGCAGGGATTATATTTCTCAAACTGTCTTATTGCAAAGGTGGCATCCATCACAGAACCATGCTTGAAGTCACTGAGCTCTTCAGAACGATCAATTATTTTTTTTTTATCTCAAATGTCTGCAAACAGCTGGGTGCTTGATTTTATTCACCTGTTGTAACAGGGCTGATTGAAACACCTTAATGGAATAATTAACAGGTGTGACCAGATACTGTTGTCCAAACAGCTGCCTATAGAGGACAAGTGGACTCATTGGTTCAACAAAAAAATGAATTTAGACATTAATCTGGTTCCCAATAACAACATCATTGCTGTTGCACTATTAAAACGTACAGCAACAAAAGCCAGGGATGGATAATAAATAATGCTAGGAATACCCATTAACCAATAAAAAAATCTTAAAGTAAGAAGTTCTGTGAGTTTTTGGCAAATAATGACACATATTTTGTTCTGGATGTCATTTATTTGTGCATACAGATGATGCTCCCATGTCTGACACCACCATAGGAAAAAAACACTACTCTGTTGTTAACCTTTAATCAAAAAAAAGGACAGACTAGAACATGTTTAAGATGTTGCTAAAATGCCTCAAGCACTTAAACATGAACTGTTTCTGAGCTTTTTGTTCAAGCTTGCCATGCTCCTGGCCCCCCTGTGTCATGTACAGGGGCAGTGAAAAATCACTTTCCACATGTTAAAATTTTGTACTGCATTGCATGATGGTAAACCATGACCATGAGTTGTTCACTTCTTTTCCCAGTTCATTATGTGATACTGTCACACAGTATGATAATGCTCTCTAAGAGTTTGGAGACCTACAAAATGGCATATTCACTATGCAGAGCAATATTTCAGACTCAGTCCATAAGTCTGAGTGGACATTTGTGCAAAGTTTGAAGAAACACTCTCAGAGCAATCTTGATATCCTGCATTCACAAGAAAGATACAGACAGATTGATGTACAGACGGGAAGACGGATGGACAATCTGCAAACGTGATGCCTCAGGCTTGGCAATCATCAGCATGGAGACAAAATAACAGATTTAACTTTTAGGATGTCTTAAAATGAGATGGTTTAACTAATCACTACAGTATGCCTCATTTCAGGAGGCTTAACATGTAAAATTTGAGTCCAGCAGTGAAAGTACCATCTTAAATGATATACAGATGATGTATATTTATTATTAATCTATTTATAAGTCATAGTGGTGCAGTAATAAATTAGAAATGAAGCCTACCCATAAAGATTCAGAGCTCACCCTGATTTTACCATAAGAAAGCTCATGTTTAGTTTGTATGGCATTACTCTGTTCACAGTTACCTAAACCCTTGGTTCTCAACTGGTGGGGCAGGACCCAAAAAGTAGGTCATGAAGCCATTTTCAGTGGAATAAAATATGTAGCACAATGCATGTGAAGTGCTTTTATTCTAAAGAGATGTCTCCTGCTTTGTTCCATCTGAAGTCATACATTTTTTCATTAAAAACATTTGTTTATGATTGAAAAATGCTAGAGATCTTGTTGTGATTTGTCATTAAGGAGGTGGAGGTGGGTCCTGATGCTAGACTAGTTGAGAACCACTGACCTAAACCTGTTGCAGCGCTCCAAATTATCATTCAACACCTCCATGAGAAGGAAGAAGACTGCCAGCTGTCCTGGCCACACAGACATGAAAGTGGTATTGATTTTGGCATCAAACTATTGGAAAAAGAGCCGATGAGCATAACTCAGTCATATATTAGAGAGTGTTGGCTCATTGTGAGACACTTTTGATAGCCTATTACTGACTTATAGCCATTTGTGATTACAGAGAGGTTAAAAAGCATTTCATTAATGTGCTACATAAAGAGATGGAGCATATTTCTATCTGTGTGCATGGATGTGTGAAATAGAGAGAGAAACCAGCTACACTTTAAATCCACATTCATTCTTTGTGATTACTCACCGTGTTTATAAAAACATACCAGTATCTCCAGCCGAGAGAGAAAATTAATATTGTGAGTACATCCTGTGGTGATAAGGAGGAAGGAACTTATCTTTACTACGGTGTGATTGTTCAGTGGAGCTGACAGGAACACACACAAAGATGATTTAGTTCACTGAGCTCAGCTCTGTGTACCAGAATGTAAAGAGCACCAATATCTTTGTGTTGTTGGTGGATTGTAATGACTCTGAGTCATTTTATGAGTATGCTGGGAGCTTGTTATCAGATGAATTTGTTTTTAGTCTGCTGTTCCCCTCCTTACCTAAAGGTGGTGCTGTTTACCATCTTGGATAGATGCTATTTCCACACTGTCTGTTTACACAATGTCCATAATCCATTAGCCATTGTGTTTTTTTAATTCTCATTATGTACATGTTTAATATACACTTTTCTATGCATACAATCAACCTGCTGGGGATTACAGAAGGACATTAGCCTATGGCTACAATCTGACACATTTACAGGCCCATGTTCATTAATGTGTTTGTCCCACTGGCCCTTATAATAAATAAATAAATAAATAAATAAATAAGGTTATGCACAGTATCTGAGCTGTTCTTACTAGTGTACCTTTCAGGACAGGGATCTCAGATTTTGATCATGATTTCAGCCACCTTTTCAGTCTTTCACAGACTGATACTAAAGTTTAAAATACGAATTCTGCCAATGCCGATACTTATGCTTTCTATCACTTCTTTTAGTGTAGGATTCCCACTTGGCCAATATTTTCTCTCATGTTTGACCATGAAAACAGAACAGAGTTTGTCCAAAAGGTAAAATAAAAAATATATATATATAAAAAAATTAAACAGCAGACAGGTGAACTAGATACCGGCATGCCTTGGACATGCTTATTTCAATATAACTGGTAACAAAGGTGCTAAAACTGCAGCAGTGAAAAAGGTTTGGATGTCAGGTTGTTGCTGCTTTAAAGAGTTTTGCAGGATCAAACCAGGGGTTTGTCCAGAGGGGTGGCCACTCCAAAATCCCTTCTCTATGACCGGAAGTTTGCTGTGTGAGAGATGAGACTTTAAGGATGAAAGATCAGGGTTGCCAGGTCTGTGTGGCAAAACCAAGCCCAACTAGCCCAAAACCAAGCCCAAAGCTGAAATTCAAAATAAGCCACTAAAAACCTCTGCCACACCTGCATGCATAGGCATGGTGTTTCTCTGTGTGTGGAGAGTATGCCTGAGTGCCATGTCCCATTTCTTCCTGCTTTTTTTTTTGCTGGTTGAATTAATTGCATTTGAGTGTAAATAAAGTAGTTTGTTTTGCTATACATATCTTGAACCTAATAACTGGTTGTGCTCCCCTTGGCAGCAATAACTGAAATCAAGCGATTGTGATAACTGGTGATGAGTCTTTCACACCGCTGTGGAGGAATTCTGACCCACTCTTCTTCACAGAATTGTTTTAACTCAGCTATATTAGAGGGTTTCTGAGCATTAACTGCTTGTTTAAAGTCACAGCACAGCATCTCAATTGGATTTAAATCTGGACTTTGACGTGGCCACTCCAAAATCTAAATTTTGTTTATTTTGAGCCATTCAGAGGTGGACTTTCTGCTAAAAGGACAAAATAACTCAGAAATCTCATCATATTTAATGTGCTAATGCTGACTTTTGATACATATAAGTTGACCTTAATAGTCATAAACTAAATATAATAAGTCAAAATCCAAATATCCAAAAAGAGATAAATATTTGTGTTCTACTTCTTTAATTTGAGATTTAAAGCAAATGTTTAAAAACAATGCTCCTAAAAGATCTGGGCTTAAGACAACTGCACATTTCCTCTCATTCTTTCAGGATTCTGCTATGGCGAGTCTTTCAGTTATTAATGAAAACCTCTGTGCTCCACTTGGCAGGACAAGCCGGTGGTCCGCTAAAATCTTTACAGATCATCACAACTACTTTAAAGGGAATCCATTCACAGTCCTGTGAACGGAGACAAACGGGAGCAGAGCTGCTGAAAAAAAATGACTCTTGCTTGACTGATCTTTAGCTGAAGAGACAACAGATCAATGCTGCTGGAACAAATCCCCCAGCACACACACACACAGCCTTTTATGTGAGTGTGAAAGCAGGTACAGGATACACACTTTTAAAAGAGGACATTTCTTTACTTTTTTTGACTGTAGGAGAAATTATGGAGTTCAATTTCAGCCATCTCATGCCAGGCTTTGATGTGTCATTATTAATTTAAAATTCACATTTCAAAGGAACAATCTTAAATGATTCACCTTTTATAACCCGCTACCTTATTAAAAGTGACAGGCACTTCATTCAGCACAGGTAATTTAATATTTCTGCCAACAGTGAGAGAATGTCTTCAAGGGGGTTTATCATTAAATGGAACATGTGGCCCTGGAAAGTTTTGAATGAACGCATGGAGAACAAAAGCAGCAGTGAAAGGAAAGTCTCCATTTATACAGAGAGCTTAAAGTTAAAGCAAACGGACTCAGTTTGTGCAATTAAAGCAGAAACTTTTGGGACAGATTGTGAAAGTTTGACGAGGGAGAACTTTGGTTTTAGAGTTTAATTTAGCCCCTGTTTTTTCTTTGTTGGACCATGTGTTTGCTGTCCAAGTGGGTCACACTTACCCACTTTTTTCACTGTTTATAAGCATAATAGCAGAAAGTGTCATCAATTCCTGTGGTTCATAATTTTCAGCAACTTCTCTCATTCATACTCATGAATGAAAACTCACTTAACAAGTTTTACACTTTTTATTTTAAATGTTTTGGTCAATATGCCTTAGCCACATGAGATTATACCTTTATCAGAGTAAAACTGTGTTTTTTTTTAATTATTTGACTGTGGTTATGATCGGAGAAGCATTTGATGGTAGATGATCACAACCAAACCCCTTTTATCAGAAACAATCCCATCTGGTTTGCCTCTTTCTAAGTATATCACCAGATTCTGTGTTAGAGGATTTTAGCCACTTTTATTCTCTCATTAGCACATTTTTAAAGTTGTTTATCTAATTCTATAGCTATTTAGCATCATCTACATGAAATAACACATTGTTTTAGTGCCAAATTTAGAAGAAACTGCAAATTATTTTGACTGTAGTTATGATCATAGCACCACTGGGTCTTTTTTTGACCCACAAGGACACTAACCCTATACATTTTTATATCTTCCCCCTTAATTCATAAATCATCTTGCAAAGGGTGTGCCACGGAACATGTTCATTTTAGGCAATTAAATCAAAGAAATATAAATTCCTTATCAAACTGTTTTTAAAAATAGGTCAAAATCAACCTAAGAACATAAAGGTTAAGATGCACTCTATAGACAAAAGTATTTGGCCACACCTGAATTTAAGACTGAATTCAGGTGTTTTAGTCAGACCTGTTTGGCACAGGCGTAAAAAATCAAGCACCTAGCCATGCAGTATTCATCTGCAGATAGAGACCATAGATACTTTATCAATCCAGAGGGAAATTTGTGAAATGCAAACATTTATGTTTTAACTGGGTCGTTCTGAAGAGCTCAGTTACTTCAAGCATGATACTATGATGGATGCCATCTTTTCAAAAAGACAGTTTGTGTAGTTTCATTGCAGTTGGATATTCCACAGTCGCCTTTAAGTTACATTATTAGAAAGTGGAAGCATTTAGGAACAACAGCAACTCAGCCACAAAGCAGAAGACCACGTAAAATCACAGAGCAGGATTGGTATGTGCAAGTCATCATGTGTCAGTCTGGGTTTGGAGGACACCAGGAGAATGTTACCTGTCGGACTGCACTGTGCCATCTGTGAAGTTTGGTGGAGGAGGGATAATAGTATGGGGCTGGTTTTCAGGGGTTGAGCTAGGCCCCTTATCTCAAGAACTATGCTTCCAAGTTTGAGGCAACAGTTTGGGGAAGGCCCTTTTCTACTCCAACATGACCGTGCCCCAGTGCACAAAGCAAGAACCATAAAGACATGGTTTGATGAGTTCAGTGTGGAAGAACTTGACTGGCCTGCACCAAGTCCTGACCTCAAACCCATCAAGCACCTTTGGGTGGAACTGGAATGAAGATTGCAAGCCAGGCCTTCTCGTCCAACATCAGTGCCTGAAACAAATGCTCTAAAGAATGGATGGTCACAAATTGCCATAGTAAAACTCCAAAATCTTGTGGAAAGCCTTCCAAGAAGAGTGGAGGCTGTTTTAGCTGCAAAAGGTGGCCCGACCCCAGATTTAAGTAATGTCATTACAGTCCCTGTTGGTGTAATGGTGAAGCGTTCTGCCCGCATAGGATGTGTTTGTACCTGTTAGCAGTGGTCTGGTTGAGTTGGTCCATATGGCTCCAAACAGCCCCAACGCTCTTATTAACTTCAGTAACCCCGATGTCCCCGAGGTGGCTTGGCTCCTTTCTTCTTAACAAGTCGTTTACCTTTAAAACATAAGGAAATTAATGAATGAATAATAAATGGAGGAAAGATAGAAGGAAAGACAGAAAATGAATAAAAATAAAAACAATAAATGTACAAAAACAAACATAAACAAAGACATATAAAGTATACCTGTCAGATGCAGAAAAAGACTGTTGAAATCCTGTCTATAACTCTAACATTCAGAGTAGCAGGGATACTTACCATAAAGATAGGTGGAATTAATCCCTGTGCTGTGCTTACCTTTGCACCGACAGCCTTGCCCAGATTAATGGCATTTTTAAGCCTCTGTTGGCCTCCGGAGGATGGAGAGTCCACCGAGCTTGACCCCAGGTTTGGATTAGCTGATGCCGGGGAGCGTCGAGATGAGGGGTGGCCTGGCCTGGAGGTCTGAGGACTCTGCTGCTGGGCGATGGAGTTCTCAAACATACTTTGATCGACTGTGAGGAAGAGAGCAGACGGAGGAGAGGCAGAGCGGTGAATACACAGCAGGATTTAGCAGAAGATTTGTATCTGCTTTTAATGGCACAAGCTGTTGCAAAGTTGCAGAGCCTTTGAGCGTGAGACAGCACGGATAGGATGTTTACTTTGAAAATAAGATGCACAAACTCAGCTCTTTAGAGACGAATACCTCAATGAAACTTGAAATTTTCCATAACATTGCCAAATGTACTGATTCATAGACTTAACTTGAACCTGTGAAGCTTCACAGAAGTTAAAACCTCAACAGTTTTTGAAATATCCTTGTCGAAGGCTAGATCAGACTACATGATTTTTTGTCTTTTGCAGTGGCGCCATGTCAAAGTATGAAACAGAAATCCTGTCCTGCCTTGGCTGACAGGCTGGTGACCTCGACTAAACATCTTATGCTGTTGTCATAACTGTGTTTTCGTATGTTGGCCACTGAGAAGATAGGACAAGGAGCGTCAATCATAGCAGATGTGTGATGCTGACAGTCTTGTGCTCTGGGGGATGAAACAAAAAGTAAGAAGCAATTTTGGATGTTTTTGGATTAGTTGTCCTAAAAATAGGACACAAGGTACACATGTTTAAGCCTGGTTAGCCTAGCTGTATTTGCTGCACTGCATGCAAAAAATAAGATCTGGGGAACTTCATAAAATTTTTCTAATAAATGATATCTGTCAGCATCATATGCATCATTGATGTCAGGTCTTGGTGTCAAGATAGACTTGTTGATAGACATGTTACATGGGGTATCTTGGATAAATGTGATTATGTCACACTGTTCTGCATCTGTTGTTCCTGATGTTTACATGCAGACCTGGCTTTTGTTGTTGGGCTGTGACAATGCAATCGGGTCAAAATCTGGCTAAATTCATGTGGTCTCATCCAGCCTTAATCAATCAATGGTTTTCTAGTGTATTTCTAAAGTTGTATTCAGACCAAAGCAAAGCTAATGTTGTCCTATGTTGCTAACTAATTCATGCCCAGAATGTCTATATGTACAGTTAAAGGTGAAGCATTTAAAACTACGAATATTAGCAAGAAACAACTGTCAGATTCTAGATCAGGGGTCCCCAAAGTTTTCAGTTTGTGACCCCAAAATAACAGTGCTAAAGACCAGTGTCCCCTATCATCCCTTACAGGTGGTTAAAGCTGACAATGTTGCAGAAAGCATCAATGTACAAATTTACATTTGAGGGAGTTTTTGAGCACATTACAAACATGCAAGCACAAATTTCCCGTCATGTCTTCTTAGCAATATTTCCTTAAACAATTGAAAATGTTAAGTTTAATATTAGGTGTAGTGGATGGGGGTGGATGGCACGTGCGGCAGGAGTGGGTGGCTATTCAAAAAGGACTCTTTGGATAAAACACAGGAAAGTCAACATTCTTAACCCAGAGGCAACCTGAAACTAAGGTCATGGGTGCTGCCACTGCAAAAATCCCCATCTATGGAAACAGGCCCTTTGGCTTCAGAAAGTTTCTACTTTAAGGAGAATCCTGGCAGACGGCTCTCATCCTCTGTCCTGTCAGTTTGAGCTTATGAAGTCTGGGAGGCGCTACAGAGCTCCTCTGGCCAAAGGTCCTTTCAAAAAATCTTTTGTACCAAATGCCATCACCATCTTGAATTCGACAAAGTGACCAATCCACACATATGACCTGAACTGCTCTACCTCTATGTTTTATTTATTTATTTTACTAGATCCCATTTTACCTCTTACCTCTGTTTTTACTGTGTCTATTATATGTTTTTATGTATGACCATGTTTGTATTTTAGTGCTGTCTGTCTCCTGTGCTGGTGAGCCAAAGACAATTTTCCACCTCAGTGGACAATAAAGAATTATTCTATTCTATTCTATTCTATTCTATTCTTATTCTTATCTCGGTTGGGCTCAGCTCATCAAAACTTCTCAGTTGGACGACAACTGCGAACGTTCAGTTTCAGCTTCAAGAGGGATTCCAGAACAATTTCAACTGTGGTTCAACTTTGGTCTGAACACATATTAGAGGACTGGAGGGTTTTTTTTTTTTTTGAAAAGTATTCCTTTGTGAAACCTCGTCCTTGGCCACTCTGCAGCTTTGCACAAAACAATGTGATGTTGCATCATTAGAGTAAAATTCAACAGTATTTTATGAGATTGCACACAGTATTTGAGGACCAGATGGCAGTGCAGTAACACTTTATGTAATGACCATGAAATAATACACAGTAGATCATAAGAATTCAGGCAACTGCAATGACACATGCACAGAAAAAGCCAAATGAAGCAGAAAAGGACCAAAATGCAGGAGCAGCAGAAAATAAAAATGGAACTGACGTTGTTGCCAAACCACTAAAGACGGAAGATCTTACCTGGAGAGAAATGTTTCTCGGAAAGCATTTAATGAGACATAAAAGCATCAGATTTCAGGTCATTATACCTCTTTAAAAAACAGAGTATAGAATTAATTCTGCTCTGTGTCTATAAGAGGACAAGTGATGGGAGGTAATGGCTTAAAGTTCAGTCAAGAGCTGCATAAACATGTCTGAAAGCTACAGAGTCTCAGACAGATAAATGGAGAAAAAATCACCATGCAGAATCAGATGGAGCGCCAAAAACTGGGTAACCTTGGCTTCACTTTGCACAGTAAAGTATTTCACTTACCCACCCAGTAAGAGATCTACAACAGCGCATTAGCCGGAGGCAGGAGGAAATGTGATCCAATAATATGAATCAAAATGATACAAAGGGCATGACAAGGAAGTTCAAGGAGGAAGAGAGTGATATGAGAGGATAAGAGAGAAAGGTACACTCAGAAGCAAGAGATGTGTTTTAATTCTGTTTGAATGCTGCAAGAAAAAAGGTTTCTATTTTCAAAAAGCTGTTCATTATCATTTAGTTTCGCACAGCCAATCTAATCCATCTACCTCAGAAGGCCTCTGTTTTTGCCACTATTTTGCAATGCAGGCTTTGGTTTACGTGCTCTTGCATTGCAAACTAGTGACAAAAAAACAGTTTTCTCAGATATAAAAGAAAATGCTTCAAAAGTTTTCAATAGTGCATACATCTGAGCCAACATTGTTTTTACCCAAAACGCTGTATAGCCCGGCATCCAGGCTGGTACAACCAGTGAGGCCTTCTTAAAGGAGCAATGCTCAATGAAATCCCTGGAGGCTAATGCCACTTCTACTGCTACATATCTCCTATGACTCAACTTTAAAACTACTGAAATATCACTTTAAGACGGCCTTATACCAAACAACTTTTCGTGCGCTTTCAAAGTTTCTAACAAAATTCTAGTAAAATCAAAGGAGTCTTGCTAAAGTTGCAGCATGCTCCCGTTGTCTCATCCATCAGGTGTAAGGTAGTCACAGGACTCGATCTGAGCAGTTTTAAGGCAGTCTTGTTTGATATTGTCGTAAGTCTTTAGTCTGGTCTCATGCAAATTGTGTTTTCAGTGAAGTGACCGTCATCCACGACCAATGGGAGCCAGTGTTGTGTGTAAGCACGTAAAAACAGTCAACTTTTCAAAACATGAACGAGAGCTGGTTGTCCATTTTTCACCCAAGAGATGGAAAAGTTTTTCTTCTCTGAGCTGCAGTCAGATCGCTACACCTCTGTGTATGTATCATGTCTTGCAGTTCATTCCAGGCTGACATGAGCCATGGCAAACTTTCACTGGGTCTTTCAGACTAAAATCTCCATCAGCTTGTTTGGTGAGACAAGCCGTATTTTCATATGGTACTTTTATTCTGAAATGTGTCAGGGATACTTCTCCGGTTGTTGGAGTAGCTTCCCTCGTTTTTTTTCTCAAAAGGAATCTTATTCCAGTCGTGAAGTTAATGACACCCAGACTTTGTGAAATCCTTGTCTGTGACTAAAAACTACTATGCTTTTCTAAAAAAAAATATGTGACCCTGGCCTGTCCACAATCCCCCAAAGAATCAGAAAAATGAATTCCCTTCCCCTTTCTTTCTCCACCTTTCAGAAAATGTGTGCTGAAACAAGCCATTCTCAGATTTTCCCCTCGTGATGTCATATGGGGAGTGAGCACCGGCCCCAGGTTGGCTGTCCCTGCTTGGAAGAAAATTCAGCCCTCCTCTCCCGACCATCACTCAGCCACCAGCTGAGAGAGCCACATCCACTAAATAACATCCATTTTCTGAGAGGGGCAGGGTCAGATAGCTGTTTAACATTTAAAGCCACCGACAGAAACAGCTCGTTCTGCGCAGGGCTGAAACAGAAGGGTTTTAAGACATGAAAAAAACAATACTGAAGTGTTTTTTCAGCAACAAACTTCACAGACATGTTTTGGGAACCTCTGAGACCGATATAAACATGACTTAAAAGGGCAAAATATGTGACCTTTAACAAAGTCCTCGTTGTATGGCCAAGTAGCACTATGTCCTGTTTTACCTCATGACTTCTAATAGGCTACTTGCATTGCAGTAGTGGAGGAAACACACATAAATTCACATTTTCTTTTACTATATTAAAAAAAGGTTTAAACTTTGCACTTCTTTTGAATAGGAACCCCACTTTAGACACTTAATCAACAGTATATCTCTGCCTTTAGCTGCTGGAAAGTTTAGCTAGAGGTTTAGTTTGCTAGAGGACAGTATAAGGACTGAATAAACACCTCCTTGCATGCTGCTCCATTTGTTGCGACTCAAAAAGCATTTAATTTACATGATTTGGGTCTTTATTCAATGCTCCTGCTGAGTGTGAAGGTTATTCAGTGTGTGCTGACTGTATATCAAGGTCATCAAGTGATCTCTGGATCAATAGTGACACTCTGCTCAGGCTATTTAACATCTATATTGATCCCGCTAGAGAACAAGGCCACTAAGTCCTCCATCTTGAACTCCTAATGGAGATGTAATGGATGGACTTTGTAATGTAGTATGCCCCGAGGAGGACTTTATGAAGGACGCTAGAAAGACAAGATGTTTGTGTAGCATGGGAAAAATGTTAGTGTGATTTAAAGATTTAATGTTTCGTAGCTTTTCTCCAAACTTGTCTTTTAGAAAGCCATGCCGCTGAAAAGGTGAGACCTGCTGTTTGGAAATGAGCCCAGGTGGCAAAGCCTGGCTCATTTGCACACAGATGTGATTTATCATTTGTATTTATGACCATTTCCTCTGCTTCTCTGTCCCCCGGCCAGCTCTAAAGCTCTGCGCTCTCAGGGCTCCTGTATGCTCTAAACGAATGCAAATTTGGTGATTTCTCAAAGGCTGTCAAATAAAGTGGTGCGTTCAAATGCCAGCATATCCCAGAAGAGTGGAGGTCAGTCCGTCCCAAATAACCGAAGTTACAGTGACGGCAACGGTGTGGGAAACATACAGTTCCAAATGAAGCATGATTAATGATGTCTAGATAATTATGCAGGAGGAAGATTAAGAGTTATGCTTTGGTGTTGTTTTAGGACATTAAATGGCAGAAAGACAAGAAGAGGAGAATGACATCAACAAAGGTCCCCTGCCAAGAGCAAAACTTGTAAAATTTAGGTTGTAAAAGGAGTGACTCTTTAACATTTGGCTGAGACACTGCTGGTGGTTCCAACTTTTACTAAACAAGAATTGGAAAACGAGCCATTTAATGTTTTCCCAAGGCTTGAAAAAAATCCAAGCCCAAATATTGAAAAATCTATCTTAAAAGAGCCTGCTTTATTCTGACAGGTTGCCCGTTCACTGCTTTTTAATGCTTAAGACTTTTGTTCAATTTGTCACATCTTGTGCTGACATTTCCCAGCAGCACCTGCACCTTACAACTGAGATCTTCTTTTGTGCAAATAGTCAATCTGTGTCACCCTGATGAGAGGATTTGGGACATTGCTGCAGCCCTGCTGTGGTTTAGACTGATGAAAGAGGTGGACTTTTTTCTACAAATCTTGCCTACTGAAGCATCAGAATGAGAGAATTAATTGTTGAATCAGTCTGCACTGCAGATTCAGCAGAGGCCGTGCATCAGTGAAGACTTCCCTAAATCACATCGTGCTGTGAAAAATCTCTGCTTTCCTGTCATAAAACTTTGTTTCGAACAGAGTGCTTACTTGAGAGAAAGTTGGGCCCTAATGAGGGGATAAGTGCTCAAGCGACACCTGGCCCCCATGTGCATGGGCTGCATGAGCTAGGACATCAATGTGGGAACCTCCTTTCACTTGGTCCCATGACACTTCTGTATAGCTCAGTGCTATGTAACATATTCTACCACATGACACTTCAAACAGCACTACCACCTTCAACAGCACCATGCTCCGCACATTCAAGCTCCGGGTAATGGCAAGGCTGATGCAACCCATCATTCCACATGGGTCCAAATGGCCCCAACAAACAATACACATCTATTCCTGGTGCTAAAATTATAAATGAACACAAGAGAAAATAGAAAAACAAAGAGAAAAGTCTGAAAAAGAAGCTTAGAAAGAGGTCTGGGGAAGTAGGGCCAGGATGAGGTGCTATTACTCATCTCTGCCAGATCTAGCTCTTGCACTACCTCCCCCTACTCCCTCATTTTTAAGAGAGGAAGGACTAACAGACAATACAACAAAGTAGCTGTTTTTTTTTATTTTCTTTAGTTGGATTTCAGACTAGTATTATTCCTCCTCATACATATCCACGACCTGGAATCACCCCTTAACTGTCTGGCTCCATGGTCTCCCAGTGACAGGCATCCGACCTCTACATCCCGCTTCTACTGTATGAGCCCTAACTTTCCATATGTACTGTAAATGTGACTGGACATTGTTAAAACTACTGTCAAATGTGGTCTGGTCTATACTTTTCCCCTCTCTCGGTGGTTCTGTAGTCTCCCTCCTCCCTCTGGTTATAGCACACCTTTGTGCAATCTGCAATCAGAATGGAGGAGGGGTATCAAAGCAGCTTTGGTTCCTTCTCCATTTTCCCCATGTATGTTGAGGTTGTTGGGTTTGTTATTTTAGTGTGGGCAGTAGGTTGCCAGTGGTCCTGTTTTTAGCATTTGTAATTTTTCTTTGTTACTTTTTTCTAAGATAGTTCTAGTAGGAGATAAGGGGGTCTTACAGCCCACTGCTGCCTTTCCCATCTTCCTTCCTTTTGATCTGCTTGGCGCCTAGCACCAGTTGTGATTTTTTGAGTTAATTTAACATCGTTTGCATTTCTGACTCGATATTTTCATCAGTAAATCTTAAGATTTTTGTTTTAACTTTACCCGTTAAAGTATCCTTTATTTATTGATGGCCACTTGTGTTTTGAGCAGCACTCCCTAGATTAATCCCATGTATCCCCATTAATTAAGGTCCTTAATTAATGCTTTAATTCTTTTATTTGCAATTAACTTCACTTGTTTGTGTCTAAATAAAAGGCACATTAACTGTAATATGCATTTTGCATGGACACTGTGGCAAAAAAACATACAGCATTTCACAACTGCAAATGCAATTTGTAAAAAAATAACAAAGCAATGTCACCTAAAAAACAAGAGATTTAGTCATTTAAATATTGGATGAATCACCTCTGCTGCTAATGCCAGGTATTCAAAGACTATGCACAGTAAAATGCAACTTTCATACCTTTACCACATGCACATAAGTAGTGTATTATTTGTTTTTGCTATAGCAGTGGTTATCCAATGTCTGGGAGACTCCCACTCTGAAATTTTGGGACATTTTCACCCCCTCTCTTTCTTGGCTATCCTCCTGCCACAATTTTAATGTTATTTAAGCTTAATAAAGTGTTAAAAAGCATGCCATTAGCTACAGCATACCACAGGAATACATGAATGCATGTCCTTTTGATGAATTGTGAGTTGGTGTATGGGTGGATACTGGAGATAATGATGTCCTTATGAAAGGAAGATTACACTAAACTTATAAGTGTCTGTGAGTTAAGTACTGAAAGGGTCATTGCTCAGAGAAGACATAGCTTTAGTACTTTTTCTACTTGAGCTGTGAGTCACAGCTTCTTCATCTTCAACTTTTGACTGTAAGGAGGCAAGCAACAATAATCATGATTAATACGTTTTCAGAACACCAGAATGTACCCAGCTACGTCTGTACCTGACTCAGAAATGAGGTGAGTTTGATTTAGTATTTCAGTACAATTTTCTTTTTCATTTCAAGGCCACAAAAAGTCTGTCAGTCCCCAGCAGTCTCACCAGCTCATCGACAGAGAAGGAGTTTATGAGTTTAAGAAAGAAGAAGAAGTTGCTCAGAGCATGGGCATGGCATGGGGGGGGGGTAAATTTGATTTAACCATAGTAAAAATATTGCTCATAAATACAATAATTCTGTTACAAAAACAAATTTAAAGAAATAGATAGCAAAAATGACGCAGCATTTGTTGCTTGGCTAGCCGGTTGAGGGCGGCCCTGTGTAATGGTCTTTCTGGGGACCAAAAATCCTTAGCTACACCCCTGGCTTACAGTAAATGTAAAATTCTGGTTTATCTAAAAGATCTTCTTAAAGCCTTCTTCTTCTGGCTTTTGAGATTGGTCGATACTAAATTATACTAAAACAGACATTTTGTGTCATGTGATCTGATTGAATTGGCATTGAGTTTCATTGTCTTTTACACTGTCCAGATATAACAATCTAAGAGAGTTACAGCTTCATGAAATAACTTGTCAAAATCCTGAAACACTGCCTCTGTCTGATGAGTAAAAACAGGAATGGCTGGTCAAATTTGATGTGTTTAGGCTGATGAATTTTGTCCCTGAATTCTAGAAAAGACCACAAGATAGACCGTTTAATTCGTTAGTTTGTCTTTGTTCTCTTCTGTTCCATGACAATGAAACCAACTATGCAAAAGACAGACAACAGGAGTGCTTCTTGTATGCCTAATACTTGGTGCTCTAAGAAGGAAATACTTAAAAAAGGAGTGGAAAGCTTAAGACCTAATTTGTTTCATAAATGATCCAGGTCCAGGCACTCAAGATGGTTTAAATATTGTAAAAGACCTTTAATTCATAGCTACAGAAGCTTTAATGTTTTGATGTTTCTACCTCTATGAATTAAAGGCCTTTTTCATATTTCAAAACATCCTGAGCGTCTTGAAATTCTTGCTGCCATGTGAGAACATGCACACTGGACATATTTTTGTATGTTTGCCAATTATAGTGAAGTCGTATGTGAACCGAAGCTGTTCCAGGCTTTTGAAAGGCTTAACTGAAATGTCTTTACTTCAGTCCTCCTGCTGTTTTTAATCTGCGGGTCTTTTTGTTTTGTAGAGAGAACTTCTGTTTGTGATTTGGCTTGTGGTAAAATCTGAGGGATTCCTACGGTAAAACAAGCTGATAATCCCAAAACAGGAAGTTAAGCTTGTCTGAGAAATGCTAAGAAACATACAACCCCTTCATTTAGCATGTTCACCCCCCTCTAACATCTGGAGCCAAAACTGCAAAGCAAGATTTTCAGTGCTAGGATTCCCTTACAGTGGTAGATAGCCATGACAATGCCTAGCTGCTAGGTATGACTGTTTCGTACCATGTCCTGGCACATTTGCTTTCCCTCCCCTCTACCCTCACTGGCTTGCTTTCATATCAAAATCCAAGCCCACCTGCACATTTACTCAGTCTGATACAGTAGGTGGCAGTATGCAGGTAGCTGGATTGCAAATCTGCCAAGAAGAAGAAAGAAGAAGAAGCAACCAAGGCAGTCACTTGGTTCATGACCTGAGTGATGATTGTTTATGTGTCATGCAAGCAAAGGAATCAATCCTGCCACCATGGATGGTTTCTAAAATCATCTTGAAGATGCCAGCAACATCCCTCTTCATATCGACACATCTAAGCCCAGCTCAGAGGAGGAAATTGTCTGTATAGATATGATGGTTAATGAGGAGACAGAAGATGTTTATCCCCTTTGCAACTCAACTTGTGGACTACAACTTATGTTCATTCATAAAGTCAGGCATACACTGTGTGAATTTCATCTGACTCAGTCACAAATTTTGAGTCGCATCAGGCGTCGTTTGTTGTGCGGTGAACACGGTGATATGAAGCTTGACAATGACTGAACAGCTGCTGAACAGCTGAACAGGTCAGATGGATTTCTGACATGTTTGATATTTTGGTCATACAACTCCAGACACTCCCACAGTGAAAGCAGAAACACGAGCAGAAAAATAAACCTTGAGGTATTTTCTCCTTTGTAAACTGTCAGAAAACATCCTGAATTACCATGACAACAGCGGGAAAGACTTTCTGATGCCCCCACCCCTGCTCTAATAAAGGAAATAAATGAGCACTGCATGAGATGACGTTCTGCCACGACTGCCTTAAAGTCGCCTTGAAATTGCACTGCTCAAGATTCCTGTGCCATAAAGGGAAGGGTTTTATCGCCACTGTAACTGGTCTAAATACTGCGCGTGTAATGCTCATGGTGATTAGAGCTGGTCTTTATTTTAATGCAGTCTAGAACGGCCCTTTTTGTAAAGTGTCTTGAGATGACTTTGGTTATAAATTATGATTATTTGGCTATGAATGTTGGCGCTATATGAAGACTGATTGATTGATTGATTGATGTTTTGAAACAAATACGTTTTGGCTGTATGATGATACAATACGTATGGCTGATGCAACTCTTTCCAATATTGGTGCACAGCTGCATTCACATCTCAAGTGTACAGTGTATCAGAGTCCACTTAAATTGTGCCCAAGACCACCTCCCCCAAGCAGACCTGGGCCCTTAACCTTTTTCTTTGCCTGTCTGGCATAATAACTAACCTTTGCAAAATGAATGGATTGGCCAGATTCCATGTCTGCCATTAGCTGGGTCCATCTTGGAAAGCTGCAATTCTTGTTTCAGATCAGAGAATGACCTGACCAATCAGAGCAGAAGAAAGAGGCTGTAGCTATGGCAGTGGTTTAATTGTACTGTAAGCCTGCAATCAATGGCAGCCAGTAAAGAGATCAGCATGGATGCAGCTATAGTAGCAGTTTTATCAGAACTGGACAACATTTCTTTAGTTAGGTTATATGAATACACCATAAGTCAAGCTATAGGGTAAAAAAATCTTATGTTCTTTATTGATATCATCCTTTCGCCAAACTGAGAAAAGGCACCAGAGCTTTGTACTGTGTGATTATAAGGTATAAAACCAGCTCTGGACCCCTGGACCCACCATCTGGCAACTTCTTCCCACTGGCAGACAACACAATATGTCTTTGGAAAGCCATGGACTTTAACAGAGCAGACCTACTTGAGCCTCAAGGAGAATACTTGCTCTCCTTTCTTTCTCAACTCACCATCCTTTCCTCTATGAAAACAGTAGAAATAAAAGCTCCACAGACTCCAGAGAACTCCTGCAGCCTGTTTGTTTGTCTCTGGAGAACTGTGTCAAATGACTGTGTGTGTTGTTTGTAAAATTCTCCTTTAATTACCAACAGGCCTGAAGGATCTCATCTGTTACAATTATCCTTCATTAACACAAAAATGAAGATTTGACTCTGTCCTCAGGAGTTGTTGTGGATTAGCTCCATCATTCAAATAGTCAGATTGGAAACAAACAGAATAATACCATCATAAAACAGAGAAGATTTTACTGTGTAATCCTGTTTTTTTCCTGTTGATTTCAGTAATTTCATCACATGTAATCAGTCACTTACAGCCTGCAGAATAAACACAACAGAGAGGAAGACGAGAGAAAGAGGAGGAAGCAAAGTGGTCTACAAATCTGAAGCAGAGAGCTCTCACTCCCACTCATGTACCAGCCGGGCTCATCCAAAAGAAGCCATAACGCAATCCTCTGCAACATCGACGAAATGTTAAAAATCCACCCAAAAGGAAAAAAAAACATGTTAATCAAACAGTGTAATTAAAATTATGTCTACAAAACTGTTTTTGTACTAGTGTGGTGTCAAAAGCATAAAAAAAGAGCAGTAGAAAGAGGCAGAAGCAGAAACAGTACAATTACCATTCAGCGAGGCTGTTATTATGCTATGAAATAACAATTAAAGACTTGGCACACTAAGGCTCAGTCCCATTTCTAACTTTTATTCTCATGCCTCAATTTTGAGCGCATCCTTTCTCCTTGAAACAGAGTTAGGTGTAGTAAAATCATGGGACAACCCTTCAAGATCCTGATACATCATCAGCAGCCCTCAACAGCACTTCATAGGCACGATGGACAATGGAGATTTCTACTGCTAGCCATTTTTAAAAATGCTTGATGTATATCAGAAAAAAACCTAATGAAGCAACATTAAACTATGATATTACAATGTTGTCATAAATGTTAAACCTTGCCAATGATTTGTAAGCTTTTTTCATAGCACTTGGTCTGGAAATTCTCAGTTTGAAGGGCCATGCAGGCCCAAGCGCTGCACCATTCCTTTAAATTTCTGCAAAAAATTGGACATCCAACCTCTAAATGTGAACGTGCCAAAAATCTAGGGTGGCAGGGGCAAGGGGTGAATTGGGATTGAGCATTATTATCAGTGGCAGATAGAGGGCGCCACAGTGCAGCTCCACCTCTCCACAAGGAGAATGACAGACATTCAGGTCACTGATTAAAATGTTAAAGTATTTTCTTGAGACAAACACAAATCTTAAAAAAACAATGTAAATGTCATCCAGTTAGAAAGTCAAATATGTAATATATAATAAAAATGGAAGTTTAAAAAATTCTACATGTTCAAAGTTACCCCCGGTCATATTTATGGCTTTTGTGCACATATTAATGCTCTGGGCCTTCTACTGAGTATCAGAAGAGTATTAGAAGTTGAACATGTACATTTGCTCCTCTTAACCCATAAGGACCCCTCATAACACAGGTGTCTCATGACCTTTAAATGTCCTGTAAGAGACCTTGCAGAGCTTTTATCTTGACTTAAACTCCTAAAGTCCCTGATTGAAACACACTGAACATTCAGATGTGATCATGTGATTGGTTGAATAATTTAAAAGTGGAAAAAATGAAATAAGTGTAGAAAAAAAGAGGCATAACTTGTGAAAACAGAGGTGAAAAGAGGCAACAATGGGATTAAAATGGTAAAATATATATATATATATATATATATACGAGAAAAAATGTGAAGAAAATTGTGAAAAGAGGTTAAAGGTGTCTAAAATGGGTTGAGAGGCAAAAAACGCCAGATAAACTTGTAAAAACAGGGCAAAAATGAAATTAATGAGTGGGAACAAATTGCTTAAAGTAAAATATAGTTGAAGATTTTTTTTAGATAGGCAAAAATGGGTTACAGAAATACAAAAAGGGAGCCAAAATGGGTGGAAAACAGCGAAAAGCTGTTAAAAAGTGGCAAAAGGGTATAAAGTGGGAAAAAAGTTGCAAAATTGGCTAGATCAAGAAGGAAAATGGGGTTTGAAAGTGAATTAAAGTGGAAAAAATGAGCAAAGAGTGGGAAAAAGTGGCATAAATGAACAGAAACTGTGGTGAAAAGGGGTTAGAAAGCCCCTATTTCACTGATTCAGCACACATGCATTGACGTCATCAATTAATCGTGACTGTGGAGGGCCCATTCACCAAGTTTTAGTGTTGAAAAAACTCCCTGAAAATGATTTTTGTTGTTAAATGTAACTGATTTTTTATGCGGTATAAATACAAACGAAAAGATAAAATTATGCCACTTTGCAATCAAGACTGGAAAGTAAATGTGTTTTCCAATAATAGATGATAATAGATTAACCACAAAAGCCAAACATGACATTTAAGTAACATTTCCTATCCTTGACATTAGAGATAAATGTGTTAGTCACAATGTGTTGTACATGCTTTACTGAGTCTCTTTAATGGCCCACCATGATTTGGCTATGAGGAGAAATGGCTGTGGGCTCTAATAGGTTAATACACAGATTAAAGCCCTGTAGGTGCAAAGAAAATATGCATGTGAGCATATTATAAACCACCCGCCAACAGGTGACAGCAGAGCGACAGGTCCAGTGAAATCAGATGGAAATAGCAAGTCACACAGTGTCAAATGAGCACAGCATGGGTAGTTTAGATCTAAATGGGGACTGTGATGTTTTGTTGGACTGATTCTTGACAAGAATGGACAAACTCATCATTTTAGGATTTGGGATTTTTGATCTATTGTAACATTTCTATCTTTTGATTACTCTTCAACTTTTTCTGACCTTTAGTGTCCCCTTCGCTTATAGTTATCAACTGAATATCTATTCATGATGACTCCTTCAGCTTTTCCATGTTTGGACTCCTACTAAACACATTCAGGTCTAATATCATAGTAATCACAGTGGTTGTGAGTTTAACACTGTCCCGTATTCTGATTTCTGGTCGAAGTAAATCTGTAGTCTGAGCTGAACTGACTAATCCTAAATCAGCAAGATTTGGTCTAAACAGGTAAAATGTTTTGTTTGGACAATATAAACAGGCAGAACTTTGTCAATACTCATGATAAACCAGCTATCTGGTATTCTTACAATGACATGTCTCCAATAGCCGCTGAAGGAGTGATTAGCTCAGACCTGGCCACAGTGGCAGTTTTGTCAGAGCTTTCTTTATTAAAACAAAAGCAAAGAGCTACAATGACAGCTGTTCAACATAGAAAAGATGTTTTCGCTCTTCTCCAGTTCTGCTTCGGCATGAGTTCATGAGTGTGATCCACTGGCTGCTGCTGTGGTGGCTATTAGCTTGGATGTAGCTGTAGGAAAGCTGCCGTTTAATCAGAACTGGACCAAATTCCTCAGAGAAATATAAAAGAGCCACAAGGAAAGCCTGCCCTGGCAGAGAAGATGTGTTTGCACATCCCCCGACCAGCATTTGCATCACCGAGAAGCTCCATTATTAACAATCTACAGCAGCAGTAGCCTGTCAGCTCATGCATGCCACTTAGTTTTGTTGCTTTGATTGGCAGACAGAACGTTCCTCCAGTCACCCTCTGAGAATTTCCCAAAAGCTTTCTATGGGAGCTTTCCCAGATGAATCTGGTCAACAATCCGTTGTTGATCAAATATTTAAACTTAAGCCAGATGTTTGCTTGATACTGTGAATAAAGCCAATGCATGGCTCGAGTCCTTCACTGTCTAAAATGCACCAGAAATGATCAGATCAAACTATATCTAAAAACCTACAGTTTTAAAAGTTGTTCTCTTTTCTTAAGAGACATGGCAAAGCTTAAGTTTATACTTTTGGTGAGTATGCATTAGGATAATGTTATTTCAGAAAACTTTCAACACTTTAACTGTCACAAAATCACATTAAACTGTCTTATTTTTCGGGCGTATACCACTGAAGTGATGGGAAGCAGAGCTGCAGTATCTTTCTTACATTCTAGTGTGGAAATGTTCACTGTCAAATTGATGATGATGGGTTGCAGACTTGTTTCAACTTCCTACTCAAGACATTTAGTTTTCACAAACCGATTAACTTCTAGTACCAGAACTGCTAATTCTGCAGGCTAGACATTAGTGAGGAGTTTTCATAGACACATTCTTTCATCCACATCTTACACACCTTCCTATGAAACAGATATATATATATATATATATATATATATCATATTTCCACTGATCAGCTGACAGTAGATATATGTACCCTTTAGTTATCAGTTGAAGCTTTTGTAAGTTTGTCTAATATGCTGTAAAGAACGACTGCTCCTGAAACAAAAAGGAGCTGATGGGCTTTTTGTTTAATGAGGACCAGGCTGGAATTAGCTAATAGCAATTTAATAGGCAGAGAAAAGCATTTATCTGTGAGAGCGAGAGCAGAGCCTCAGCTGACCTTTAGAAGGAAAAATCCACCCTGTACGCACGCGAACTAAAGAGAGAAAGACATTTGTTCCCTCAGGTGGAACCTGTTATTATACTCATCTACTTAAACAAATGTATGTTTCATAACGTAATGCTTAATTTTTACAATAAAGGCAGGTTTGTGAGTATTTTTAGATTAATGCTGACAAGGATCAACAGTTCAGAACACTACACCTCCATTTCTAAAATTCCCCATATAACACTGCTCTCTTTTGGTTCTTCCTTTATCTTAATGAGGAAAATGATGTATCATGATGTAATTATGATTATAGGTCCAATCACAAACAGTCCAATCAGCTCTCATTGCTCTCTGACTAAGCGTCTCCCTGTTCTGTGAGCGTCTTTGGCTCGTGCATGCAGACAGTGAGAGGTTGTAATTAGCTCGACTCGGCTTTGGCATCACTGATCAAAGTGCCAAACAGAGAGCTTTGTTCTACGCTGAGGGTAACCCACTTCTGTCAGTAAGACACAGATACACACCACCCCTTCTTTTTTAAAGTATATCAAGTACATATAGTGGTTTCAGTGTTTTTGAACAGGCTTAACAGAAGAAAAGTTCTGTTTTTATTGTTTTTTAAAGCAAAAATAGTGAGCTTCCTAAGTCAGTCAAATACTAATTATCAATGTTTATTAAATAAAAAATATCTATAACATAGGGACCGGGTTCTGGATTTAGGTCTAACTGGGAAGCCTATAGGGTCAACATTTAACCATAAACTCTCAACCTTATTTTCAGCAGTAATGAACTATGGGAAAAAGCTTAGCACTGATAATCGATGATTTTAAGATTTAAAAAAGTCAAAATGATGAGTTGAAAGGCTCAAAATCCAAGATGAAAAGTCAAAATTATTAGTTCAAAAGGTCAAAACACGAATCTAAATGTTTAAAAGGCAAATACATGAAACAGAAAGTCGCAATCATTGGTAAAAGGTTAAAATAAAAGGTAAATAAAAATTCACCAAATGAAAAAGTGAAAATATGATATAATATTTAAAATTGTGTCTAAAAGATCAAAATATTGTATTAAAGGTCAAAGTTAGGAGTTTAAAAGGTCAAAACATGAGATAAAATTCAAAACACTGAGTCAAAAAAGTAAAAATATATGACTTAAAATTTAAAATTGTGAACCAAAAAGGTCAAAATATGACAAAATATCCAAATTATAAATTGAAAAGGGCAAAATAGGATATAAAAATTCAAAATCAGACATTTAAGTCATAACTGTGAGATGCAGAATTGAAAATATGAAATGAAAACAAATTAATTTCTCTTCCACATCCTCACTTTTTAAAATCTAAATATTTATACTCTTTACTTTTAATTATTTATGACTTAACCATGGTATTTAAAATCATCAAGGTAAAATTTCCATTTCTATACTGGAGAAAATCTGCAGACCTCATAACAGTGGACCAGCTATAATAAGAACATAAAATGATCTCGCAGACCTGGTTTAACTGTACCATGGGCTGGATTTGGTCCCAGGGCCTTGAGTTTGACACCCCTGACCTACTCTTTCTCCTGATTTCTGATTCTAATCATGGGCCCTCTCTTGTCAATGAAGGAATAAAATCCTTAAAAAATCTTAGCCCCATAAACAACAGTTTTACTTATTCTACAGACCTGCTGGACCAGTGTAACGTTACATTATTTAACGGCTACACTTAAAAAGACAGTGATGGGGGCCAGCCTCGAGGTCATACCTGCCCGTCCTGTACAGAAGCTGTTGTCCTTAAAGCAGGCCTGGGTTCAAATACAAATGGGCCGCACTGTGATGGCTAATGGTTAGAGAGGAAGGGTGTCATATAAAAAAAGAACTGAATAAAAGCGTTGTCTTGTATGTGTGGACACAGAGCTGAGAACAACAAACCTAAACCTAAAGGAAGTTTGACTTTTTTGCTGTATCATATTCAGAATGTCACTTTAGGACACTTGTTTGGGAAAAACACTTCTTTTTTTTTTTTCATTTTGCTAAAGGCTTACAAAGCTTTAACTTTAGGTCTTCTGGAGACAGTCCCACTCTGATGTCATCTGCTCATCAAAATGAAAGACTAAGAGAGCACAAATCAACAATGTTGTTGGTCTGCCAAAGCAACACAGACAGAATGTTCTTCAGGCTATCATGACACTAAGAAGATCTCCGCAGCATAAACAGAAATACATATTTTTGATGAAACTTGCACGTCTTCTGTCGTGTCTTCAACTGTGGAATTGATCGAGCCCTGCTTGTTGACCAGAGCAGCAGAGTGTAATCATGTTAGGGCAAAGCTGAATCAGAGCCAGATGTGTGATTGACCTGAGACGCTTTCACTTGAAGACACACAAAAAAAACACACTAATCTTCAGGCCAGACAGGGTCATTATCACTGATGTATTAAATTAGAGCTCCTCACTCTGCTGCATTTACATACGCACGTGCGTCTCATTGACGTGTGTGAGGAAAACCAGCAGAGTAAGCGAGGTCAATCGCGCCCGAGGTTTGAAAGCGGAGAAGAAAAATACCTCCTGCTCTCTCATGCAGACGAGAGGTGAAGCAGCTCATCTATTTTTTACCTGCTTCATTAGAACATGAATGATTAAAAGGGGGGGGGGGCTCTGGTGGTCTGTTTGAGACTGATGAGGGACTGTATGCAGAGGAAAGATTAATGGAAGAAGTTTCTGGATTTTCAGACTGCCACATCAGCTTTCATGTCATCTCTCTCTTTTGCTCGCTCTATCTGCTTTCAGACCAAAAAAACAGGGCCGGATTGGATTCCAATTTCATTATAAGGAGGTTAAAATGGAACATTTTAGGCTTTCTGTACAAAGGAGGAATATAAACTCCTGATAATCAGTATTCATTTACTTAAATGCATTTAAATAGGTTTATCTGAAAAGAGCTGGTTCCATGAGAAGAACAGTCTCTCTACAGCTACGTGAAGACTTTTTTCTTTTGCTCGTATGGAAAAAGGAAGCAACATTTATCAAAATCTAATCAAAAACATGACTATGGATGAGTTTAGAACATCTTCAGATTAAGACGTCAAATCCTGATGCATTTTCAACCCCAAATATCAGTGGTTTAATTAAGTTGAATTATCTTCAGTACTCTGATTCCATCTTATCTACATCACATCCTCTAGTATCATTAATTACTTGGTTTTCATTTCAGTTTTTATCCAATCCAATTAGCTGAAAATCTCCTACATTCACTGAAGCATCATGAAAAAGTGACAGCACAGCTGTAAACTCTGAACTCTGGTATCTGAGGCTCCTTCCCCAAAGCTGACCTCTCCTCCTCTCCCGTCACAACCTCCTCTTCTTGAACAGAGCCTAACTTACTGTTAACAGCAAACTTTGAATTCCATCCCACGAGAAAACATCTTTCAGCATCTATCTTGTTGTGACAGGCTGAGCCTCCCGGTCTGACCCTCAGTCTCAGGGGAAAACAGAAGCTCCATTGATAAACCGCACCAGCCCTCCTCATCTTCTTCTACCTTTACCTCCTCTGCCTGAGGTAACCTTTTCAAACACTACGCCTCTGTTTTCCCCTTTGAGAAGCAGCATTTAGGCTACATGACACCAAAGCTTTGGAGCAGTACTTACCAACTCAGTAAAGCTCAAACTCTCTGTCACATTCATTCTAATGAGGCTCTGCTACAGAGTTTAGATCAAACAACGAATAACCCCAGACTACATCCAGTGAATCAAACACTAATGGCATTTTTGTAAACATGGCTGAGCTGAAGATGAGGTGGGTCGACCCTCTCTTACTATTCAATCGAAGAACAATCACTGCAGCACCTCCAGCCTCTAGACCTCCTTTCACCTTTCAGCCTCTAAATCTGCTCCTTCAGGCCGGCACAGAGGTCTCTCCTACAAAATATGCTTCTTTTAATGGTGGACTTGTTGGCTGTGGGGATTTTTCTGCCTCAGTCAGGTAGTTTAAGGACTGTGGGCTTCAAAAATGTACGCCAAAAATCATCACAATCTATGACTCCTTAAATAATCTTCACTTCATCAAGAAAAACAAGCAATTTTTAAGAAGATTAAAATGAAATCACCAAAGTTTTTTCATCTCAAAATTGTTGGCTTAGAACAAAAAAGAGCTGCAAATATCAATTTCTACTATTCTAAATTGATTAAAAATGGCCAAAAATGGCCAATTTTAAACATTTTCAACAGCAGACAGTCTGTAACCCTCCTGTTGGTATATTTCTCACAAAAGAAAAGTGGATTCTTAAATCTCTCATGTAAGAGGAGACCTGACCCGGCATGTATGCTAAGTGTGCTAAATGAAAGGCCTACTTCAGGGACCAGTCAAAGTTCACACCAAACATTCATCGAGGTTGAAATAAAAAGTATGACAGCAAACAACCACTGACAGACACAAACAATAAAAATAATGAGATCTATTGTCTGTTTCATGTCAAAGACTGGTGTTTAAAGAGAGACCATGTTAATTGGTAACTTCATGTTAACAGTTTAGATCAGTGGTTCGCAACCATTTTTCCATCAAGGTAAGCTTTGAAATTTTGAAAAATCTCAAGTCACCCCAGTCAAAATATATTGCAGTCAAGACTCTCTTTCATTTTACCATTTCTCTACATCTCTACATGAGACGCTTCAACTTTCCAGGGAGTACAAAGCTAGAAACCTCCATATGGATAAATACATTAAATATTAAATCAGTTCAAAAGCAATTAATACATAGTGGCATGAATCTGAATATGAGGGTGCAAGAAGCTTTATGCTATAAAGGAGGAGGCTGGGGTGGAGGAGGTTAAGCTTTGCCAGCAGCAGCGGCAGTGTGGTGTATCAGCATGAACGGAATTTATATGGACCGCTGTGTTGAGAGAAAGAGCTGTGACTGGCTATGGGAGCTGTGAGGAGATAACTGGGATCAGCTGGCTGTCAGCTGATCAAGGCGGGGCATATGATTACCGTGTCCTGATGTGAAAAAAATTACATCCAGCAAGACTGCCAAGGGATTCATGTAGTATTAGAACTAACAAGACATCTTAAAAGTACTCCCTTATGTTGAGTTTACACCAGACGCAAGTTTTGGATGTTTCTCACTTCTTCTAAACCAAAAAAAAAAACAAAAAACAAAAAACTTGCACGATTCTTGTGCAGTGCCCACTGATGTAAGCCTGTTCATTTCCTGACATAGAGATGATTCCAGGGAAAGAGCATACAAGACCACTTTGATCATTTATGCAAGGATAACTAATGATCTGCAAATTCATAGTAATCATTGGCTGAATAAAAAAAATTTGGAGGCACCACTGATGATATTAAAAGGTAACAGATTATCATTAAGTCCATATTGACTAACTATACTTTAGATATAATGAGACATGTTTCGTTTTTTAATAACAATGACCTCTGACACTTTCAGCTGGTCACCAGTTAACACGGTCACTTGTTAAAACATCACACCTGCTCTGCTGCATCATAAACAGTGAAAGCTTTAAATTTATGACATTTTCCTACTGCCAAGATTTAGATAAATACTTTTCCTGCTTCAGCCCACACATTATATTTATAATGAAATGTTTTGCAATTCAAGCATGATACTGTAATCTCTTAGGTTTGCCTATGTGTATTTCCATTCTTGTACTGAATAAATAATATAAATATAGGCTAAAATGCATTATTTTGAACACATTTAATAAAACCTTTGAAATCCCAAATAATAACATACAGCTCCTTAGTGCACAGCAGATGTATTGTGTGCTGAAACAGTCCCCTACTTATAAAAAACAGGACTCGGACATTGATTCTGAATAAAATCAAGACCCTAAGAATTGTCATCGAACTGAATCATGAGATGCTGTAACATTCAGATCTCTACATGAGAGCATTCCTTGGTCTAAGACAGAGTTGCTGTTTCACCTTGTTATTACATAATGCGTCCACCTGGATCATAAGGATTTTTGTAAGTACACTTAGCAATAAGCAACACTTGTTACTGAAGGATACTTCTAGAGGGCAGAGCAGAGTTCAGGCTGTAACCTGGTGTAAACTATAAACATGGACACTTAAAAGGGACATATTATGGGAAAATCACTTTTTCAGGCTTTTTGTTTTTTAACAAAAATATGTGTCCCTGGCCTGTCCACGACCCCCTCAAGTACCAGAAAAACACATTCCCTCTCCCCCTCTCTCTCAACCTTTCAGAAAATGTGTAAACAATGTAAAAAAGTGAAACAAGCTGTTCTCAGATTTTAAGCTTAGTGACCTCACATGGGGAATAAGCACCCGCCCCCAGGTTTGGTTGGCCCTCCCCCACTTGGAGGAAAGTTCCGCCCTCCTCTACTGATCCTCTCAGCTACCAGCTGAGATGCTGGATAGCTCAGTGGGTTACCCTTCTGACTACGGTCTGGGAGACTGGTTCGAATCCCAGTCAGGTCCTAAACTTTGGATAAAAGTGTCTGTAACATCAGGAGTGTCACTACCCTTTCCTGAGAGGGGTGGAGTCAGACAGCTGATTAACATTTAAAGCCACAAAAACAGCTCGTTCTGAGAAGGGCTGAAACAGAGAGGTTTTTTGGAGATGCAAAAATTCTATACTGGAGTGTTTTTTCAGCAACAAACTTCACACGCATGTTTTGGCCACCTCTGAGACCGATATAAACTTGTCTTTAAAGGGTAAACTATGTCCCCTTTAAGTAGGTAACCATAGCCTAATGTTAATTCAGACATCATAACTAACATTATATTAAGATCAATGATCAATAGAAACAGATCAGCTCGGACTAATGACTGGCGGGCGGAAAACACCATCATTTTCATTTTGTTGCAACAACATTTTTCTCTCAGAATTGATGTAAGGCTTTTGGTGTACTGGTTTAGTTAGTGTCTGTGTTAACTTGTGACATTCAGCTGACTGCATTCATAGAAATCTCGTTACAGCAGCTGATGATAACTAGAAGAGTCCTGATGAACTTCCCCTTACTATGCCAGAAATGTATAATCAGATATGCTGGTACTGAAACACTTAAGTAATACAGATAGCCCTGGATGGACTCAGCTGAAAGTCACCAATTTACATGCTCACTGTTTGAAGTGAAACCTCGTTTTGGTTTAGTTCTAAAATGTTGTTGAGACATTTCAGTCTGGACCAAAGATGTGAGCTGAATAACCAACATTGCCAGAAAATCATTTTCAATTTTCCATCTTCTATTTCTGCAGGTTTTCATCTTCCCAAAATGAAAACGTGAAATTCTGTCAACACATTTCCTGAGCAGGAAGTCTTTGTACAAAAGCATCGACAGTAAATGTCTGTTTTGGTGACATTCTTTCCAGACTGCATGATGCATTTGGAGAAACCCATCATAAAACGTGGTTTGATTCTCTTCCAGCATCTTTACTTACAGCAGCCGCTACAGACCACAATGCACTCCAGCCACAGCACATGTGCTGTAATTAAAGAGGACACATGTAGGTTGTTCCAAGCTGGGGAGGCCTGCTCCATTGCTACAATCATGCTTACCATCTATACGTGCATGTAAAAACCCTCTGCATGAGTTTACTCCTTTTAAACCATATTCTTACAACATCTGAAATTTAACTTAACCAAGTTCTATTGTTGCTTTTTTGCTGGATTGGTTGTTCTTAAAAGGTTTAGATCATTTCAGAGATACTGCCAATGCTGCTCATGACAAGAGGTGGGCAGAGAAAACAAAAGAGGCTGAACTAAGACGGCATTTAAAAAGCAGATTTAGGTCTGAAGGTTGTAGCCAGACATGTTTGGGTGCGCTCAGTCTCGTCCCTGTCCACAGTCATCAGATCAATAATTCATTTAGCCATTTGCCTCATCACTGTCTGTCTGACCCCGAAGCTCCCTGGAGTGTGAGCGTCTGAGAAACACATCGTACGAGTGTAGCCATGAGTGAAGGTGCAAGAAACACGAGGCACAGATGCTCGGCTGTCTTGGCCATTGTGCAACTTTATTTTGTTTTTGGCCTTGTTCTCAATGCCTGTTACAGGGTGATTGTCAAAGTAAATTTATGTTTTATGTAAAATTCTTCCTTTCTCCTTCAATGAAACCTGACTAAGTGGAAGAATTGGAGTCAACTTTTCTTTCTCTACATTCCTGGAAAAATGTGCTCTATGGATAGGGATGGAGATTGTTATTTCTAATTAATATTGATACCCTCAATGACTTTCCACAGTGTGGTGGAAATACAAAACAACCATCCATCTTTGAAAAGAGTATAAACTGAGTAGAGCTTCAGTTAAAAAGTTAAAAAGGCCACGATTCCTTCTGTTCTATATGGAAGAGAGATAGTGCCATAGGTTAAGTTCAAAATAATGCTGTGCACTTTGGGAATAAAGTCGGAATGAAAACAAGTCAAAATTTGAAGAATGAAGTCAAAATTTTGAGAATATGGTTGAAATAAAATTTCGAGAGAAAGTTAAACTGTTGATAATAGAGTCAAACCTTGTTGGACTATAACAAACAGTGAATCTTAGACAACCATACTGTGTTTATGAGCTAAGAGAGAAGGATCTCTTTGTTGGTAAAAACAATTCTGAAGTTTAGTTTCACATATTCATCAATACAAGGCATTTTGTAGAGACAGTCAAGATTCTCTGTTTGTTATAGTCTTTCAGGTTTGGCTTTTTCTTGAAATTCTTACTTTATTCTGAACATTTGACCATATTGTTGAAGTGCAGAGCAGTAGGCTATTTTTCCTTCACCCCTGCCCCCAGTCCTCCTCTGTAGTTATATCTGTTTCATATTGCTGGGGGGATCTTGCTACTTCTTGATGTCATGATCTTGTCAGCTCTTTAAGTGAGCTAGTTAACTCTTATTTTGCTGAATCCAACATATTTAAACATTAGAATCATATTTTAAACTAACGAGACTTGCTACAAAATTTGAGTGCACTTTTCATGGCAGATCTAAGCAGACGAGGAGAATAACTGTTCTGCAGCTTGAGTCAGTTTAATGACATTTTAGTTTAATTTTATGAACAATGCTGATGTGCTTTGAGCTTGCACCAGGGATATGATAAAATTGCTGGACAGGATACAGGGTACTGAAAACCCACACAGAAAAGCTGAATGATAAAATACAGAAGGTTGTAGGTCTGGATGGCGGCATGTCGGATTTGTGGATCTTGACATAAACTCTCATTAGCATGTGCTGTGGCCATTCAGCCACTTTACTGTTGACCTTCAGTGGTAAAGTGGCTTTTCATGTTGAAAAGGAAACTATCTTTGAAGATGGTATGTAAATGTTTCTTTGGGACCTTAAAAAGCACCTTGAGATAGCCTTTATTATCTGAAATGGGTTGCTTTGATTTCATTGTAAAACCAAAATAGGAGAAACATGGGGGCATCAGCTATCCTGGTTGAGGTGCAGTGTTTGATAAAATCTCTTTTATCGGGGAAAATGCCTTCAGGAAGTGGATGGTAATGACTAAAGTACCAGAAAAGGAAGGGGACTCAATCTAGATATGTAATCTTATTATTCACAATCTCTTTGCATTTCATAGAAATGTGAAAGTCCCTGCTTTTTGCTTCATGAAGTTTGGAAACTAATCAAATATATACAGTGGCACTGAGCTATCCAGTCTTGTCTTGTTTCTGTTTTTTAACAGAGAGGGAGCAGGGTTTCAGACTGGCCTGTTGTTTTACATATGTGCAGAATGTCTTGAGCTGCTCTCTTGCAAAGACATACATAGAGGGTTAAATAAAAATGGCCAAAAGTATCTGATGTGTGATATTAGAAAGAAAAAAATCCTTTTTCAAATCCATGAGCATTAATTTCTTCATACCAGCCTCCTCTGTTTGGTTTCATTCTTGCCAAAAGATTAAGGATGGTTCAGCAAGCTTTTGCTCCCATTCAGAGACAAATAAATAAATAAGAATAAAACGGATGATATTGGATTATAGGGTCTGCTGCCCAGTTGCTATTCCAGTTCAGCTACAAATATGAGGACAGTAGTAATGCTCTTTTTTAATAAAACTGTGAAAACATTTCTTCATGGAGATGGCTTCATGCATGAGGACACTGACAACACAGCTGTTGATGCAGAGTTGACAGAACACTACTGTTGATGATATAATCCTCTTTAAAGGACCACAGTGATCCATTAAAACAACACATTCAGCTTCTGCTGTCAGAGAAATGGTAACCTCCAGTACAAAATATACATAAAAAAATAATTTGTCCCAGTAATGACTAAGTACCTTAATCAGTGAAAGACAGCTTTTTACATTTCTATCACACACCTTTACAATGGTCTAGCCGTTCTTTAACTTAGCTTTATTCTTTCTCCTTTAATGTGACATTTCATGGGCATGTCTTGTGTTTTTAGGGCATGTATTGCATGCAAGTAAAAGACAATATTCTGCTTTGTGCACACAAGATTTCTTTTACTCTATCACTGGATGCTAAAACGACATGCCATATTTCACAGAAGATGCCTGGAAGTCAAAAAAAATTAAAAAAATACCTCCCCTAGATGTACACAGTTAGCTGGCTCCAGAATTACACATCAATTGAACTAATCAATAATATTTTTATTAGGCCTGTTAATATTAACACGTTAACGCTCGTGATTGATATGGAAAACTTAATGCGTTAAAAAAATAATAATGCAATTTAATCATATAACTAAGTTTGACCACAACTTCCTCCTGTAGTTCTCCTGCACGGATGTTTACAACCCTGGGGTGAAAAGGTTAAAGGCGGGTCAAACGCAGCAAGCAGTGATGAGTTAAACAGCTAAACAGTTGAAAAAAGGGTATAGATCACAATATATTGCAGTATATGGTGTCGCAATATTCACTGTATTGCAAAATGTTTAAAATCACAATAATATTGAATTGTGGCCCAAGTATCGTGAGGCCACTAGTGATTCCGACCCCTATTGACTTGATTCTGATGATTTTCACCTTTTATTAAGGAAAAATGTGAACAACCTGCCACGCCGGACAAAGAAGTTTAGTCATATAGCTGATACGACGCTTTGTCCCGTATGCTGGTGTGGTTGCATTCAAATCTCATCTGAACCGTGCCAAAGTCCACTCGAACAGCGCCAGAGAGCATCTCCCTGAGAAGGCCTGGGCCCGATGCCGTTCTTTTGTATTCACACTGAACAAAACCAAAACGAGCATTGGGCTCAAGTGCACTTGGATCCGGGACCAGGTCCCTAGTGTGAAAACCACCTATAATAACGATCTTTTCTTGACTTAAAGCTAGATGACTAAAAACAGTTCAGGTAAATCAGAAAGGAAAATTATTCACATAGGAATACTTCTCATGTTGGACGTTATTTTACACATGTTGTTTGCAACGCTGTAATAATGAAGTCAGTAAAAACACAAAAGGCTCAAAAAAGCATGTCTAACCAGGACCAATCTGATTTTTCCCCTTAACAAAGCAAACCTAAGGGAGTTTCTACATAACTGAGTCTCATCTGCAGTCCTAATGTGACACATCAAACAGTGATAAAACTTAAATATTACAGACTTCAAGCCAAAACCATCAAAGGTGTGTCTTGTCTCTCCCATCACTTCTTACTTGTTCTCTCTGAGCTCGACTTCAGTCTACTTTAATCCATCAGACATTTTTCAGCTTCAATTATGTCAGCAGAAACACAAAGGAAGCTTTAAAGGGTAGAGATGGGACCTGGCAGAAAGATGTAGCTGAAGGACTCCTGGACTCAGCTCTTTTTGCTTTTTACATCTGGATCTACACATGCTCCAGATTATGGGCCTCCCCAGCCTCTGTGAAGCACGGCCTGTAGCTATGCATCATGGGAACTTCAAAGAAAATCGCCACCACATTCAGACGTCAGCACACAGCTGAAATGTAGTACAAACATAAAGACTCGGCTGTGTCTAAATGTGTATGCACATCTGTATGAAAGGTGAGGGAAATGCTGGAAAAACCTGCAGTCTGCTCTGCAGTGTCAGGGAGGTTAGGGGAAGGAGGAGCAGATGTGCAGCATCTCTGTAGAGGGCAGTGACAACTGTTAGCATGCTAAAACATAAACCCTGCAAGTATTTGACATCACATCCTAATAAAATATCTTCAACAAACAATTCATAACTCAAATTCAGAATTTTCTCATTGTTGATAGCCTCCTATCATCTCTAATGTAACTCAGTCAAAGCAGACAGAAGAGAAAATTTGTTATACTGTGTGATAAATCTTGTCTGTTTGTCTCTGATCATTAACGCTCAGCTCAGAGGATTAATTGCTGGGCTTTAGAAGTCCTTTATTCCCTCTGCTGCAGACGTGGTCATTAGTTTTTAAAGCTGTGATGGTCTGTCGAGAGTGTTTGTTTAGATGTGACCTGCTAACCCTCTCTTGTCTCTGTCAGCACCGTTTCACATCAACAAACAACCCACGCTAACGCCTCACAAGTTCAGACAAAGCTCCTCACTGTTTGTGTACGTGTGTCCAATAAAGTTTCTTTGTCTCTGAGTTTTCAGTTTAGTTCCAATAAAACTGACAGATGTCAAAAGTTTGCAGAAAGTTTTCAAAGTGGACAAGTGAAATAACTGAAGTGGACACCCAAATAACCCACCTAAATCTCATTATAACAGCATGCATGGACATTCATCTGCAGCTATAAAAGCTCAGACTCTTCTAGTTTTGAGCTCTCTGCTTGATTTTGTACCCTATCTGCAGGTGTTCAGTCCTATTCAGGCACATAAGCCTCAGTGTAGTCAGCATACCTGCAATACAAGATGCAGCTTATGGCTGGAAATAGCAGAAGGTAATTTCACTGACTTTGATATAAAAAGTTTTCTTTTAAGGGCCTCACTTCAGCACACTGTATCTGAACTTAAAAGATAAGGAGGAGGCTGCAGACAGTGACAGGTCGTATGAAAATATACTTTAAGCAAGATCTTTTTCCACCTGTGGTGTTTATATTAGAGTAATGATTTAGACAAATATCTTGAATTAACTCTGCACACTTCAGCGCTGACAAAGACAATTAGGATATCTGTGACTTAAGGAACTGATTTTAAGTTCTCCATTCAGTATCTTTGACAATTTCTGTGCAATTTAAGATGATTTTCAAGACTTAAATTGTTTATTTGGCCCATACTGATCTTAAACTCACTGAATTAACTGAAGCAACTGTACCCATCTGCAGCGCCGTATAGCTTAGCTGTCTTTCTGGTGCCCCAGTGGGCACTCCTAAAAGGGGCAAGGCACACTGGAATCTCTGGAGGCTAATTTTACAGTTTTGGTCTAGTTTTAGTCCATAAAAACAACCTTTTTGGTCCAAATTTACTCATTGAAGTCATTACATTTTAGTCTTTATTTTAAGTAATAAAGTTGTTCCCATTGCCTGAATCTGGTGCCAAATCATACAAAGGAATGTCAGATAAAATATGTAAATCAAAGTGGTTCTAGTATAAGGACACCTGTGTCTGGAAGGTCCAGTCACTGGTTAACTATTATTCCTGGCTACCATTACACCATGAAGACAAAAGAACACTTCAAGCAATTCAGAGAAAAGGTGGAGGACATACAACAGCTGTCCACGTGTTCTTCTCCAGTCAAAGCTTTATGGGAGAGGTGTAGAGAGAAATAATCTTGCAAAGCAGATGGATACGCCCATTTCCGTGTTTCTCACTAGTCAATCCATCTTGTAAAGCTCTCGTCTGAACAGTTTGGGCCCAGTTAGAAAGTGACAGGACCAATGAGGGTCGAGGGGCAGTACTTTCGGGTGCGGCAAAGTCATGACATGAGCAAGCAGCAACAAGAGGCCGATTTGAATTATGGTGGAAGACATTAGCGTGGATGCTGCCAAAGTGCCAGTTTTATCAGAACTTGAGACATTTCTTTGTTAAAAAAAGAACAAAGAACAGCAGTGGCCTGTTTTCTTTTTAAAAAATGACAAAACTCATGGACTGATGTGCACAGTTGCCATGGTTGGTGTCATGCAGCTCTCTATGGAGTTTACTCATCGGTAGTGGCACACCTCGAGTTGGAGCTACGGCGTCACATGTGTTGTTGCTCTGATTGGCCCTTAAGGATGTGACAGACAGAACGTTCATTCAATCACCCTCCCAGTTTTCTTTTTCAAAGGCTCTGCCCTTTCCCAAATGCTGTGTATGGGTGGTTTTCCAGATGGATGTGTGAAACATCCATCTGTCAGGTTAAGAGAGAAAGGCACTGTTGAAGAAAACTCTGGCACACTTAAATCCCAAATCTGGACTAAAGTTCACCAAAAGGCATGTGGGAGACTTAATAGTCCAGTGGAAGAAAGTCCTATGTGGTGATGAGACCAAAATGGTGCTCTATGGCCATCAGACAAGACGCTTAGTGGACACCAAACACTGCACATCACCGCAAACACATCATCCCCACTAAGAAGCACGGAGGTGGCAGCATCATGTTGTGGGGATGCTTCTCAGCAGCCGGCCCTGGAAGGCTTGTAAAGGCAGAGGGTAAAATGAATGTGGTAGGACAATCTTATTCAGTCTGCAAGAGAACTGTGGCTTGGGGGAGGACTTATTTTCCAGAAAGACAATGATCTGAAGCATACAGGAAAGGTTCACAGAAATGGTTTGAAGACAGGTGAATGTCCTGAGAGGCCGAGTCAAACGCCAGACCTCAGCCCAGTAGAGAATTTGTTCTCTACTGGAACATTATTCTCTGGACTGTTTAAATATTTTTTATGAAGCACTTTGGCTGCAATTTTGTGCAACATGTGCTATATAAATAAAGTTATGTTGAGTTAAATTCACAGACTGTCTCTTTAAAGTCCTTAATACATAAGGCACTTTGGGGTTATGTAAGAAATCTAATAGTGCAGATGTTTTACAGCTATATTGCATTTTTACATCCCCCTTACATCTTTAGCCTCATTGTAAAGTTCCAATCCAATTTGCTATAAAACAAAACCGATATAATAAAACTTTGACTCTTCTACTCTTCAGGTAGTGAACAGTAAATGTCATAGCCAAATATATTTCAGATGCAGAGTCGCACGGTGCAGTTTGTGTGTAGTAAAGTGAATCCCTGCAGGTGACAGGCTGAGCTCGTAAAGAGGAGTATTGATTTGAGCTGCTCCCTTGCTGTCCGAGCAGTTAACCCCGGTTTCAAACGACACATGCATGTGTCAGGACGATCAATACAAGTCACCAAAGCTTGCTCTGGGGTGTTGGTTCGCCACTTGGCCCTCTCATGGCACCGACAAGCCCCACTGGACTTTTAATTAATGCTGAGAGGGAGAAAAATCCACAGAGTGTTTGAACAAGAGACACACTTACAGATAAAGATTTAAGATCAGACTTCTCTAGGTGGCTCAGCTTTATAAAAACAGTAAAATCTACATGTTAAAAATGACTGAGGGCTTGATATGAAAAATTTATGGAGATTTTAGTGAGCATGCAACATCATAGAGGCCTGTAGAATCAAATTTTATTTTTCAATAGCGCTCTCTGGAGAGGCGCTAATTTGTTGATGGGGTCTATTTTAAAGGCTAAATGCAAAACACATCAGCCATTACACAGACTATTATGTCATTAACAAGCATCAGTTGATACCTGCAGCTCACAAAAAGGCACATGAAAAAGCCAAACAAGTAAATAAGATAAAGCAGCTACATGATTACACACTCATCCAGGGTGCAAATGAGACTAAATTGCTACTTTCTAATGCGAGTCTTCATTAAGTTTCTTTGTACAGGGATTTATTTTGATTAGTCTCTGCAGGAATGATAAAAAACAGCTGGATTTAAATTAAATATTAAAAAACAAACAGCTACAGAACTGGAGAAGTTTGATAAAAATATCTAAATACGCAGATGAATTAGCACTTTATTGGCCTATATTAAGGCTTTTAAAGCCTAATAAACATCAAACTGCCTTTAAAGAACGAGCTGAGAACCGAGGCTTGTCTGTCCTGTTGCTTTTCTCTGCTTTTGTTACGGTGGAGAGGTTTCACTTTAACAGACAGCTAAAGAGAGAAAAACAGAAAATAGCCACGTACCAGCGAGTGATGGTAGTCTGTTTTCATCATTATAGAAGAGGAGCTGGAAATCCAAGGTTGCAGATACACAAACCACTGCGATGATAAACAAGCTCTTCCCTGCCATCACTCATGAGATTTCAAAATAAAGCTACTTTCTGACAATGGTGCATCCAGTAAAAGAAGAGTGAAAATGGTACTGTGCTGTCTGCCCTTGGTGTTCAGAATGATTTCTCTCAGAGATGGGCTTTACTGCAGATTCAACGTGTTTAATCAGCTGAAGATGGAGCAGACAAGGGCGGGCTAGTGCCAACAGTGCAGGATAAACTGAAAAATCGAGAGTGATGCTGACCAACAACCTGACATTTGCTGATGGCCCTCAAGAAATGTATTAACAAGAGGTAATAAATGCAAAGCTGGTGCACAGGCCTCGAAATTACAAAGGTAGGTTTCTGGGAGTGCAGTGCAGTGAAAGCAAACAAAGATGTGTTGTGATTGTTTCCATTATGAGTACATGACATGTCCTAATTTTCAATGCAGTGCTACTCCACAGTACCTCTATCAGCAGAACTCCAAAAGAAACATCTTATTGCCCTATTTCCCTTTTTGCCATCATATCTAGGCATTCTTTCTTAATATTTGGTTAAATTTCAATTATAGGTCTGCATTGCTTATTTTGTATGGCTGGGAAAATAAAGAAAATCGCCTCCAAACATCTATAGCAAGACTTGCATTTCTTTCTAGACATCACATGTGAACACCTTATGATTAAATTTAATTTACCTTTGCCCAATCTCTGAATTAGAGGTCCATGAGATTAGCTGGCTAATCTGTTAAAGCTGGATCCTTTGTAGTCGGTACCAGGATCATAAGTTGGTTAAAATAATTTTCAAAATTTCTTTTTTAGCTCAGGTCCACAATCCCTGTCAAGTGCTCCATCCTAACTGTAACAGTCGCTCGCAATAGTTGTCTCTGTGGCAGTGCTTTATGGCTTCTGCCTTGCTGCCATATTGCTCTTTAACTTGATGTAATGAAGGCTAAGTGATTGAACTGAAGCATCCTGTAGCAATAATCCAGTTTAGATAAAGATAATGCTCTGGACTGTTTCTCCTGTTTACACCAAAAGCTGGACTTCCACTAGGTCTGTACATCGTGGCTATGCTGTGGTTTGACTGCTTGCCCTGCCGTCCGTCGACACCCAACCACTGCATTTTCAACAGAATCATACCTGCATGCAAGAAGATTCTACTGAAGTGCTTTATGAAACACAGCAAACACACGTGAAGCTATTGTTCTGAACTGAAGGAGTTGGAGAAGGGTGGACTTGCTTGGATTTGTCTCTTTTTTGTCCTTTCATTTGGATTTTTGTACTTCTATCATAAGTAAGTAATCAATTCATACATAAATGTGCAGTTTATTATGATTTGTCTGAGAAGTGTGATTAGGTAAACTTCACTTATTCTTCTAGTCCCTCTGACCTGTTGACTATGAACTCGGACAGACCCCATTATGATGTTTAGTTGATGTAGTAAAGTGAAATATGATCTGCCAATTGTCTGGCTTTAACATGAGGTAATTTATTCTGAAATTTAACCAGACGTTTTAATTTGGTTTCAGCCTTGCTTGATCTTTTCCGTGCTAAATTGATGCGCAGTGATCCGGTATCCAGCAAAAATAGAAATCCTGCATATCTGCTACAGAGGGCTCCAATCTGCCTAAGACCTATCGGCTCAATTGCCAGGATGGAGTGGACATGGCCCGATCACACATCAGTTGTATGTTACAGGAAAGCAATCCCGTATGTGATTGGTCAATACAACTTGGACAACAAGTGCTCAACACAAAGAAACCAGGGCACTTCCTATATGCTGACAACCCAGGGCTCTGTGTAGATTCTGCATTGTTGTATAGAACCTGCAAGTCATGATTAACCTTTTTCTTAGAGTCTTTTTAATGTCCTCACTTTAAAACATATCACAACGTGATCTAGTGTTACCATTTTTAGTTAGTTTTTATCCTACTGATTTCAATGCAGGTGCTATGAGGACTATTTCTAACTGATGATGTGCCTCAATATTTGGGTGGCTTGTTCAGCCATCCACACAATAAACTGACAATCACAATTATTTATTGTGTGTTGCATGCTGGCCAGCAATTCAGTTTTATTAAAAACTTTACGAGACGATGAATGTATGTTTGTGCTCCAGTGATTTGACTGAAATTGCATGCCTTGACTCAAGTGTTAAATTATAGGACCTATGAGACTCAACGGCAGAACTGATGAGCTAAAATGTTATTTGTATTCTGGCTTTGAAAATGCGGAATGTCGACCCTGATAGAATCAGGTTCTACCCTGACTGAAATTAGGAGGCCCAATCTAGATTAATAAAAGAAAAAATGAATATAAAGTACTTCTCTGATGTCTGATTTGGAAGCATCCATGACAATCCAATTCTTAATACTGCTTTATACTCCCCTAGAGCTCTGGAACCACTAATATGAGTACCAGAGGGTTTTCCACAGATGCTAAAACACATTAAAATGCACGGATGGGTGCCAACAGTCCCAATTGTCTGCTGACGCTGGAGTATAGTGAATGGACAATCTTAGGCTCCCATCTGCACAATGGCAACCACAAATACACAATCCTTCTTCTTGCCAAAATCGACTGTATCACATAAATTCATTAGCGGCTGAATCAATAACTAGTTAAGAATGTAGGAATGAGTTCAAACTTTCAAACTCTACTGAATGTGCCACGCAAATAATTCACAAAAGAAACTAATCTTCTCTTTGCTCCAGAGAGTGAGCTCACTACAAACCCCTGAACGGACAGTTAATTACAGTCAATAATTTCTGAAATCTGCTCCTTATAATTCGTTTTCCACAACACATCCTTCCCTGACCTCCAGCATCTCTGCTGAGGTAAAAAGGCAGAGTGCTGTTTCTATTTTTGCATTCACCTATGAATTACTAGCAGATAAACCAGCACCAAGGGACCGTTTAGGAAAAACATCATGTCTGACATTTAAGAGAGGTCGGAGGAAGAGCTGGGTTCAATCGATGACAGGAGTACAAGGTTAAGGTTGAATGCTTGTGAGAGAAATATAGATTATATGGAAGGAGAAAGAGAGAACCGAAAGTGTTTTCCCAGAAGGCCGGAGGAGAGGAAAGTGTCAAAAGCAGGCTGGGAACAGAAAAGACAGGGTTAGAATCAAGAAATGCAAGTTAAGAAATATCAGAAAGTTTTTGCCTGTTTGTACAATAGCAAAGGAAGGAAGGAAAGGAAATAATCTGACATCAAGGTAGAAGCAAATATCATCGGCATACAGAATTACCTGATATTACCTTTCCAAGCTGTAGGTGCTGCAAAGAATAGTGTCTCTAAGGTGTCAGAATCAGGTTTGGACCCCTTTAAATGTGGTAGCTGTCAGAGTGAGTTAGAGAGAAATCTGAAATTTTAGATACTTTGCCTGTGTATAGTTCATGTAATGCTACAATCTTCAAACTACAGCATACACTGACCACTTCAGTGGGTATACTTGTTCAATTACCCTTTAACCCAAATATCACATGGTGGCAACCATTAAAGTAAATCATGTAGAAATGGTCCAGAAGATGTCATACTAACCCCATGCAAATAAACCTTTTAATTTTTGTACAAGCTTGTTCTCTGGTCTCTTGGGGAGCAAAAAGTGAAAAAAAAAAAAATTCTGTGAAGAACAGTTTCCAGTTTTTGTGCCTACTCTCAAAGCACCTCCTGTCTGCAGTAACACAGAGGGCCACATCACAAGCTCTCTGTCTGTCTTTCTCTCCATTATGACTCAGGCTCCTTTGCATGGCCAGTTAGATATGAGCAGTTTAAAAGTTTGGTGCGACAGTAGACCAGCTTGCCATGGTTGTCACAACCTGTCACAAAGCATTGTGGGATACATGTTGTCATGCAAAGCTAGCAGCAGAATCAAAAATGGATAAAAAGACATTCAGTTTCAGACATACCAGTGTGAATTTAATCTCCAGGAAAGTCGACAAACTTCCAGGCTCGCTTGAAAAGCGTCTGTAAGGGCATGGATAGTATCATTAGAAAAACACAATGGCTGGCCTCACTGAGACCAAAAGTAACAACCTACTTTCTTCTTCTTTTTTTTTTTTCTATTTATTTTTTGGGGCATGTTTGTGCCTTTATTAGATAGAGGAGGACAGTGGATAGAGTTGGAAACAGGGTCAAGAGTGGGGGAGAGACATGTGGCAAAGGGCCTCAGGCCAGATTCCCGAACCCGGGCTACCCGCATACATAGGGGGCGCCTTTAACCACTAGGCCACCTGCTCCCCCACAACCTACTTTCTTCTAATCATGAACAACGTTGGTCTCAGAGGGTTAATGTGCCATGGTTGCTGGTCTGGCAGACTTTCATAGTGTTTGTACTAAATTTTGACCCTGCCATCCAAATTTGGCAAAAGTCGAGACTCATTAGATCAGGCAATCTTCTTTTGTCCAATTTGGATGAACCCGGGCCCATCTGCCTCAAAGTTTGATGTGTTGTGAGTTCAGAGATTCTCTGCTACATACGTCAGTCGTATTGAGTGTTGATTTTAGTTTTTGTTACCTATCCATCATCTTGCCTTGTCTGATCATTCTCCTCTGCTGTCAACAGGGCATTCTGGCCCAGGCAACTGTCGCTCACTAGATATTTTCTCTTTTCCAAATCAGTCTCTGTAAACCCTGGAGCTGGCTCTGCATGAAAACCCCAGAAGACCTGCAGCTTTGAAAAAACTCAGACCAGTTCATTTGGCACTGACTACCATGGCACATCCAGGGTCACTTAAATCACCCTTTATCCCCATTCTGATACTTGGTGTGTTTTTCCATAGAATGTCTTGCCCATTTCAACATCCTTAAATGCACTGACTGTTGCCATTTGATTGGTTGATTAGATAACTATAATACAGTGCAGCTGAACTGGTGTACCTAATGAAATGGTCAGTGTTTTAAAGCTTGTAATTTGACATATGATGGAGAATGTAACTTTTAGATTAAAGCAGAAAACTGAAATTGACTTTATAATTCCATCTCTCAGCCCTTTTTCCAGACAGAAGGCTAACCTTTCTCTAAGTGGGTCAAATACGAGGCTAAGCCTGATATTGAAGTCATTTCTTACTTGATCAAGTAATAACTTCTTTGATTAAAAAAGATTATTGAATCCTGAGATGGAGGTCACCTTTTCAGAATGAAATCTCCGTAGGGAAATGTGTTTGATGATTGATTGCAACTCATTTTGAATATATTTGTCTGTTTTGATTACATTTGAAGTGATCGTATTATCTGATGTGATGGGATCATTTTGTTTTGTTTACGGATCACAGGTCTCTGATAGAGATTACACATCTGTTTGTTTTCATTTGCAAGCTGAGATGTGCTGTCTTAGATTTTTCCCAAAATGCTGAGCTTTATGGCACAATATATAAAATACATTGTTAGAAAAAGAAACACAGACAAGGGAGAAAGAACAGACAATTAGATGTGAAAAGAGAAGATAAGTGAAGATGGTTTGGAGAAGAGAATATCCAAGAGAGTGTTAGGACTGTTGTTTTGTCCCTTATCCCCTTCTGTCCTCTGTTGTCTCTTGTTTATTGTTGTACAATGAGGAGTCTGTGGCTTCAGAACTTAAAAACCCCAATTCTTTTGTATTTTGGTAATGCACTGATAAACAGTGAAAGTATTCACCCCCCTCCATGTTTGACCCTTTCATTGGTTTTATAAATCAATCAGGGTCAAAATAATTTGGCTTTGTTGACCAAAAACTCTTTAATGTCAAATTGAGAACAGATTTTTACAAAATAATGTCAATTAAATCAAAGTAATTAAGTAAAATAAGTGACCGCATAAATATTCACCCCCTTTGAAGGGACTGACCTAATTCAACTGAGGTCCAGCGAATTGGTGCTAGTAGTCTCAGAACTAATAAAATGGGGCTCTGAACATGTGAATGTGTCTCAAGTGGCTGTAGTATAAAGACACCTGTGTCTATAAGGTTAAAACACTGGCTAATCAGCCTTCCTGGCAACTATTACACCATGAAGACAAAAGAACACTTAGAGAAAAGGTTTTTGAAAAGTATAAGTCAGGGGATGGATGCAAAACAAAAACATTTCCAAACACTGAACATCCCCCAGGGTTCAGATAAATCCATCATCAAGAAATGGAAGGAATATGGCCCATGTGTAAATTTGCCTAAATCAGGACATCCTCACAAACTGTGCAAGAAGGAGACTAGTGAGAGGGACCAACAAGTCACCTCTGACTACTCTGAAGGAGTTACAAGCTTCAGCTGAGACGGGAGAGACTCTGCATACAACTTTTGCCTGAATTCTTCACTTGTCAAAGCTTTATACAGGGGTGGAAAAGAGAAAGTCACTTTTGAAGAAAACTCTAAATTTGGACTAGAGTCCACCAAAAGGCATGTGGGAGACTTCATAGTTAGGGTCTGATTAGACCAAAATGGTGCTTTTTGGCCATCAGACAAGACGCTATAAAACACTGCACATCACCACAAACACACCATCCCCACTGAGAAGCACGATGGTGGCAGCATCACACTGTGGGGATGCCTTGCAAGCCCTGAAAGGCTTGTGAAAAGTAGATGGTAAAATGAATGCAACAAATTATAGGAAAATCCTAGAGGACAATCTTATTTAGTCTGGAAGAGAACTGCTGCTTGGGAGATTTATTTTCCAGCAAGATAATGACCTGAAGCATACAGCATAATCTTCAAAGAAACAATTTGAAGATAAGATGAATGTTCAGGGGCGGCCGAGTCAAAACCCAGACCTCATTTCAATAGAGGATTTGTAGCTGGACATGAAAAGGGCTGTTAATGCCAGGTCCCTGTGTGACCTGACAGAGCTTGAGCAGTTTGGCAAAGAAGAAGGGAGTAAAAGGTATATTGTATTATAATGACCAAGACTGATTTATAAAATCAATAAAAGGGTAAAACATTCAAGGGGTTCAATACTCTTTATCTGCACTGTATACATAATCGAGGATTGTTGGTCCAATTTGACTTTAAATTGAAATTTTACATGCCTTTAAAGCCCTGTTTTAGACTTTGGCTAAATTAGTTTTAATACTGCATAACTCCCAAAGGACCCATTCAGGATTGCAACTCTGATAAGACCATGTAACATTACAATCAAGGTGCCTTAATTAAATTTTGATTAATTATTCTCAGTGTCCACTCGGAGTTTTAATTTACAGTGTCTGTCCTTGATAATAATCTTAACAACATGTTTGCTTTGTAGCTCTTCCACGTTTTGGACCACTAAGACATCAACTTTACATTAAATGTCAACTTCCTGATAGCTCTAATAGAAGCCCTGGCCCCAATTTACTCCTAAATTGGCCCAAATTTCCCAACAAACAGAGAGAAAAATAAACATGTCAGATAGGATCTTTGTTATCCTTTAATACAGAAACACCCTCAGAGACACAGAGGCTAACTGGGGGTTAGTTTACTGTTGATCCTATCAGGCTAAAGCGCTTTACAAAAGATAGCGAGCACATTGAGAATTGGCCCGGATCCCCCCTTTTAAATCTCTGCAGCATGCACCTCTGCCAAACGCTGGCCTGTCTGCACTGAGGGGAACAGTACACGGAAAGAAAACTCAGTGGCTCTCCTGGTGAAAGAAAAATGAACACTTTGATACTGCATTGTGCTTGGAGGCCATACACAGAGCCGGGTTTTAAACAAATGAGACCACTTCCACCCATCATCCATGAGCTGCTGTTCTGGCACAAGGAAAGAGTTTTTTTTGTTTATGAGATGTGTTGGAAAAAAAACAAACAAACAGCGGTTCCTCAAGGTCCAACTAATCCCAGCTTTACATAAATTAAATAGTGAGGAAATGTGCGGACAAGAGAAGAGAGTGCAAACATGCTCTGACTAACAAGTCGACCAATCATGAGGGGCGAAAAGAGGGCAGAAGTCAAGGTGGGTTCAACAGTTCAAGAGTTCTGTAGGTTGAAGTAGAAAATAAAGTTTGTACATACACAGTTTTAGTCTGAAAATAGTCTTTGAGCAATCATGAGTAGAAGAAGAAAGGACTTTCCCTCTCCAGACATGGAGGCGGTGATAAAGTTCCTCCTCGGATTTGACTCGAGTGTTCATCTCAGCCGAAGAGCCACTCCAGCGAGGACAAGAGCCCATCAGTCCCTGCGATCCCAAAACCCTGTTTACTTTCCAGCGTGACTGGCAGCTCTGCACCCACTCCCATCAAACCATAAACACTAAATTGTCTTTAAAATGCTACATCCTGATATCTTCATGGGAAAAAAAGACATAACATTTTGAAACTCTGCAAAGGAAATAAGACTTTTAATCTAAACTTAGGAACAGACGTCTGTGTTGTATGCATAAGAGGTAAGTGTGGGCAACAAAGAAAAAGAAGGAAACAAGCAACAGGTTTGAAGAATAAGGAATGCAACAAGACAGCTGTCTTTGAGATATGCTAGAAAGCAGTGAAGGTTTGTTCAGACCATAGACTGTTAAAAAAAGAGGGCATGGCTTCTTGGTTTCAAGAGTTAAGTCAGTGCTAAAGTGTCTGAAACCTGTGGTGTTTCCAATAGTTTCCTTCGTGCTGTTACCCCACTGGCTGATATATATATATGGCTGTTTTTGATCGGTTTAAATTACGTAATTTAGTAACATTTTGAATTTTTTCACATTTTTTCTGTTTCCACACTACCCTATTTAAATGCTGCTTGCAATGTGGTTCTTGATGACCTTGATGAAGGCTACATGCCGAAACGTGTCGGTCTAATAAAGTTGTTCTTTTAACTACAAGTGTTGCTGGAGATTTCTGTTCTCTTCAAGACCCTCCTCATCCTCCATGCACCTTGGGAGTTGGTGAAGTTGTGCCAGATTAACCCACTTCAGATCTACTGTTTCCAATAGCCAGCAGAGGGCAACATTACTGGTGGCAAAATTAGAACTGATTGCACAGGACAGTCTGACAGGAAATGATCTTAATTCTCATTTGATTTATTGATTGAGGACAATTTACCCAATAAGTTTATGGTCTTAATTAGTAGTTTAGCAGATTCTAATAATGCACATAATGTTTTTCTTTAAAGTCAAATACACAAGAAGGTAGAGCATGATTTGGGTATGTCCATGTGTGGTTTGGAAGTTGCTATTGTGATTTGTTAACTAGGAGATAAGCTTGCAATCAATCCCTTTGATTAACCCAAAAGACCTATTTTTAAACAATCTGTCTCGCCTGGACTCTATGTCTTAAAAAGCTTGTAAAACAACAACTCTATGGTGCACAGTCAAGCTCTAAATATCCTTTATTCAGGACAACATGAGCTTTAAGAATATGTGTGCTGCAGTAATGCCACTGGTATTTTAAAAAAGTTATGGGACTGTAAAGACGAAAGAAAACTTGTTTGTACAAACTAGTAAGCCCATCTCTTGAGGACCATAATGTGAAAAAAAAAAAAAACCTTCTGTGACCAAAAATATCTTCAAAATTTTCACGATTACAAAAAGTTTCCTTGTGCTTCTTTGTATTGGCTATATTGGAGCCATTATTCAAAGCACTTCCTGTCTGCAGTGACACAGAGGGCCACATCACTGTCTCTCTTTCTCTCCATTATGAGCTACTCAGGCTGTCTCGATAATGACCTAAGTGTAAAGACATGAGCAGTTTCATACAGCATCATGTGACGATGGAAAAGCCTGCCATTGGTTGTCAAAAAATGCATTTTTGATTACAAAACAGCATTAGCCATTAGCAGCAGAAATGATTGAAATAAATGATTAAAAAGTGGATAAAAATATGCTCAGTACTGGAGTTACTGGTGTAGATTTACACTTAGAATACCCTGGAAAGTCACCCAAGTTCCAGGCTGGCTAGAAAGCCTCCCGTAAGAGCTACGAAGGCATTGATAGCAGCATTAGATGGCAGGCTGCAAGGGATAAAAAGGTAAGTGGCTAGGTTGTAAGGTTCAATAGTTCATTAAATTTTTGCATCCTATGTCTCTTGTTGTTGTATATGACAACACTGGTTTCAGAGTGTTGAATGAGGTGATGAACAACAAGCCAAATTACTGGTTTCGGTATGGTTGTTCATCAACCAGTGGGTGCCGCTGTCCACTTCTTTAATCTAGTTTATGGTCTGAACAGAATTTGAGTTATCATCTTTGTTTACATGGGTGATTAACATCAAAATCAAGCAACTATACATTTATAAGTAGAAATGAGACAACAGATATGGCAAACATATTCCCTTGTTGACAGCTTTCATGACTGGACAAGAGCCATAGCTGCTTCTGGTGCCTCTCTTCATTCTACAGTTCAGCAATCTAGTCTTAACCTCTGTCCTGTCCCTGATCCACAACTATCAGACAGTTTCTTAACTCAACACAACATAGTAAAAACAGTAATTAAATAATCTGATTAAATAAATATATATATAAATATAGATTTTTATGGTGTCAAAGTCAAAATGGTCCCAATGATGGGGGGAAAAATACGGCATATATACTGGATAAAATAAATAAACCTAATTTTTTTGCCTTCTGGCTACTAGTGGCAGCACTGAGTATGCAGAACTCCAGGCAGTGGGAAAAAAGGAAAAAAAAAAAACTTTATCACCTGATATTGGAAAAAAATTAGTGAAATGACAACAACATTTTAACACAATGCTGTGAAGAGGAGTTATGTAATGTGTCACATTATTTACCATCACCACAGAAAGGAGGCCTTTCAAATATGCTGCACGAAGCCGAGAAGTCTGGTTAGGTGAAAGCACCAAACCAGTTTGTTTAGATGTTCACCGTTTGGGGTTGAATAAATACATAGGCAAGGAGAATCACGGACATATGCTAGGTCTGATAATGGACTTCACCAAAAAGGGACCTGGTTATGTTCAGGCACCAAAACTGCTTGGTTATGTTTTTTTAAAAAAGAGGCTAAAATAAGCATTTGCTTTAAGTTACGTGCATGACAAAGCACTGTCCTATTTGGTGTTTAAGTAACATTTTTCAGGGCTTTTTCCTCATCTAAAGTTAGCTGCATCAAATACACTAATGCAGCCAATATAGCAGTATACAATGATGAGAGATGCACCATATTTACCACAAGTGCAGTCTCTGCCCTCACCATCAGCACTCAACCTAACACATTCAAAAATCTGCCCCATGTGCGCAGGTGGCCAGGGTTCAAGTCCGGCCTGTGTCTACTTTCCACATGTCTCACACCCACTCTCATCCCTCTTTCTGACTCTAGCCACTGTCCTCCTCTTTGAATAAAAAGGCATATAAGCCCCCAAAAATAATCTTTTGAAAATCTGCAACAGGCATACCAGGCTGTTGGTGCTACTTTTTAACAGCTTTTCTCCAACATTTGGTAAAAACCCTGCATTTATATAAAACAGCTGTACACTGTTAAGTAAATAAGCTCTGTGGGATGCTGGCTGATTCAAAAGACTCCTCAGTTAAAGGGCAAGACAACTTGTCAGCAGTGAGTCTACTTACAACTGGGGTACCTACATGCTAAACTAATATACAGCTAGCTTGCAGGATTACAAACTCCACATTGGGGAATAAAGTGGCCTTAGAAAGAGCTACACAGGTTCATAGAAACTGCATGACATGGACCTTGCCCAACAAATTTGAAACTGTCATGCTGGATGAAAGTTTTTTCCCCTCTGGGAGACTGTGAGCAATGCTTGCAAAGCTGATGGATTGTCCAGATTTCAGGTATGTCATCAGATGGATCTATCTTGCAAAACTTCAAGCTGATACCAGCATCATTTGAGGACAAAGAGGTGCTAGGGATGAGCATGGTTTAGTTGTGCTGCAAGCCAGTAAACAATGGCGTCCAGTAGCATGATTAGCATGGAAACAGTTATTGTCTGGAGAAGATGTATTAGCTCTTCTCCCACCTGGCTATAATTACCTACTGGCTCCACTGATGGTAAACAATGATATCAAGTGCCTGCTGCCAGGGGATGCACGCCTACTACGTTGTATATTTTGTTGCTTTGATTGGACAGTAATAAACACAACTGATAGAATGTTTATCCAATCATCCTTTGAGATAAATCTGACTAATTCTGCCATTCCAAAACATCGTGTATGAGCTGTTGCCCAGATGGATGTGAAATATAGCCCATGCCCAGGATGGTCAAATTATTCATATTTAGGATTTTGTGTTACTTTGAGACAAAAGGTTGATAATTCATCTGGTCTCACATGGGGCAATCTCAGGTCTTTGGTGTTAAGGTCTTCTTTAGCAACCCTACATCACCTCCAATTGTGACCCAAAGCAGACTCTTTTAATTGCTTGTTATATGATGTAACTGAAGACTAGTGCATCAATCAAACACAAGGATACTGACTGATACTTACTGGCATGATTTCTGTGGTTCAGGCTTTTAATTTAAACATATTATACTCCACCATAAGTTCATGTGGTGCTAAAAAGTTGCTGTCATCTGAGCTGTTTCTGTACATCATGTTTGTTAAAAACTGTTAGTGTTCTCCATGAAGATAATCTGTTTTCACCCCTGTACCGAATGCTCATTTCAACCGTTTCCATTTACATAATATTAACTTCCCTTTTGGAAGTTTCGCCTAACTCACTGATATGTTCAGGATCCCTCGGATCACCAACCAAGACCTTGTCTTGTCTTGTATTCTTCAGCCAGATCGAGGCTACCCCATTTGCTTTTACCTCCTTCACCTGCAGGTGAAGATTTGCTTCAACTTACATACTTCAGCCCTTCATCTTTCCAGTATTTTAACAGAAGCCTTGTATCCACATCTGTGCAGGTCTGACAGAGGTTAGTTTGCTACATGGTTATTCCTACAAAACAGACACGAAACAGATCAAGGCTATTGTGTTTGCTCTGGACAGGAAATATCAGGGGAGCAGGTTAGTTTGTTACACTGCTATTTCATCTCCCAGACAGTCAGGAGTCCCCTGTCTGTTCAGAACATTTAGAAGCCTCACTGTCTCCTCGTCCGTCCCCCAGCCAAAGATCTCCATCTCCTCCTCCTCATCGTCCTCCCCCTCATCCTCATCATCCCTGTCATCGCTGTCGTCCGTGTTCGACTCGTACTCCGAGGCGATACCCGACTCACGAAACCTGGCAAAGTCCAGGCTGCCAAGAGACTTGACCTCACGGGACAACAACTTTGGCGTGTCCTCAGACACGTCTCGATCTTTTATTTGAGGCCTGTTAGCTTTGAGCAGCGGGGGAGGCGAGGGGAGTCGAGGAGGCGGAGGCCCAGAGAGGAAACGGAAACACTCCAGTTTGAGTAGACACTGGTCCCTACCTAGAGGACTCCCCACGGTCCCGTTGGTGGATGAGAAGGCGTTGCTGGTCACGTCATTAGGGCCCAAAGCAGGTAGATTGAGAGCAGAGACTTCTGGTTTTGGTGTGGTTGGGTCACAGATCACAGGAGGTATTGTAGACCTGAAGGTAATCTCCAGCAAACTGTCCTGAGATCCCACTGCAGAGGGACGAGGAAAAAGAGAAAGGAAATGTGATGAATGTGCAGCAAGGAGAAATAAAAAATGGATCAGACATCTTCCACCACATTCAGACTGTGCCTCCATTTAAATTCATCTGCTGCCGCCTCTTCTGAAGGATCATGGCAGAAGAATAATTCATAGGACATAGATATCGCTGAACTTCGTGGTGGGTATGATTCTAATAAAATCAGTCACACAGTTACCAATAAATCAATGTGTTTTCTGTACTGGGCAAGAAGGGAAAAAAGCATATTTCAAAGCATTTCATCATCATCATGGAGGCAGCTCAGTGACATGTTTTGCCTTCTCTTTGATAAGCAAACAGAGCTGGAGTTCAAAAACACAGAAATATTCACGAAAACAACACTCAATCTTCTCAATATCAATCTCCAAGCCACAGTAGCATGAAACAGGGAGAAAGGTTGTATTTTGTCCACTGTTGAGCTGCAGTCAATTTCAATTTGAAACATGACGCTGCATGAGTGGCAGCGACTTATCACAACTCCAACAAAGTTAACTTTGTAGAAAACTTTCTGCGTAACTTCTGTTGTGTTTGCTCACAGTTTTTATTAACTTGAACAGAATCACAGATGAATGGAATCACCCAGAGCCAATTTCCTCAGACAAAGGACCAATAAAGTGAAAATCCCAAATCCCAAATGCTGGGATGTTGTGTGCAATGTGAATTTGATACCTGCAACACATTCCAAAATAGTTGGGACAGGAGCAAGTCGTCGCTTTTTCTTCCAACAGCGATTTGAAAACACTATTTGTTGAATTACTGAAAGTGAAAATCTTTCCTATTCTTTCCTGATGTAAATCTGCAGTAGCTCAGCAGTGCATATTTCCATTGTAATATCTTGTACTAAATAATGCATAAAATCATTCATGCCATGGGCTCTAAAAACCCACTACTAGAACAATCTAATTAAACCTAAGAGCAATACTGCTTTACTGCTATAAGTATAAATAATGGTTCCCTCTGTTTCATTACCATCCTAGCTGCTAAAGCTAATATTGCATTGTTCCTTTTCTATCAATCATGGCTTCTACTGCTAATTTTTCACTTATTGCTGCCAGCACTAATAAAGTTACAGCAATTTCCAACAAAATAGGTTTATGGGCAGGACTGCCATATATTTGTTTTTCATGTGTTGTTTTGTTGTTTCTCTTGTCCCTCTCCTCTTCCTGCTTTTCTATACCCCTCCTTTGAGCCCTTTCCAACCCAAACCTTTCAACATGAGTCTGGTCTGCTCAGCAGTTCTGCCCATTAGAAGGAAGGTTTCTGTCACTACTGTAACGGGGCTCAATACTGCTAGTGCTGTGCTCATGGTGATTATCACTGGTCTATTATAATAGGCCACAACAGAGAGTACAGTCCAGACCTGCCCTCTTTGTAAGTGTCTTGAGATAACTTTGGTTATGAATTGGTGCTATGCAAACAATCGTTTATTGCCTGATTGGTAAAACACCTCAACACCATCACAGATGCTGGCTTTTGATTCTGGATCATCCTTTTTCGTCTTTAGTCTGGGGGACTGATTGGACTCTATTTACAAAAACATTTTGTAATGTGGACGTCCCGGACCGCAGCGCTCCTTTCTGCTTACTCCATCTCAGATGAGTTCAGGTCCAGAGAAGTCAGAAGAACTTCTGAATGTGGATTATATATGGCTCTCCCCTTGCACAGTAGTCTTAACTTAAATATGTAGATACAGTGATACTGTGTTAACAAACTGGTTTTCCAAAAGGTTCCTAAGTCATCGTTGTAATATCCATCACAGAATGATGCCAGTTTAAGAGTTGGGCCTTGTCCTTTACATGCATAGATTACGCCAGATTCTCTGAATTTTTTGGGGATATTCTGGTCTGTAGATAGTGAAATCTCAAGTTTCTTTGAGTTAAGGAATGTTGTTCATAAGCTGTGGGATGATTTGCCCACGCAATTTTCACAATGTGGAGAACTTCACACCAACGATGACTGTCACTGACTGAGGCTTTTAGTAGTGCTCCTTTTATAACCGATCATGGTACTATCTAAGGTTAACAACTAACCCACTTATCTGTGGAATATCCAAGACGTTCTTTGAACATTCAGAGCATTCGGTCTTTTTTGCACATGTCCCAACATTTTTGGAACATATCTTCTCTTTGCGCTGTGTTAAACTGAATACAGGTTGAAAAGGAATTGCTAATCCCTGCAAATATAATGCAGGTTTAAGGTCTAAACTAAAGGTCTCGGTTATTTTCTGATCCTTTTTTAAGGGAGCTGTAATACAGGGAAACACATACTTGAACCCTGAACACTGAATCCGTTCTGTTTTATTTGTATTCACTTTGAAAATCTGTTAAATGGCAAAATGTTTCATAATGCGATGAAAATAAGCACTGAGGATGAGTCAGTGGCTCTGTCATTCCTTAAAAACATACTGAACCCATCCATCCTGACACAGAGCTTCATACGGCTCCAGCTTGTATGACATAGCACCGCGCCAAGTTGGAGAAAAGGAGAGTAACTTTTAATTCCATCTTTGTTACATGGCTGTGAGAACACATTTGCATTTATCTGTTACATACTGTGGTTGATATCCATCTAACACACGCGCAAATCACAGGGTTTGAACTGGGGTTTTAGTGTGAGAGAGGGAGAGAGAAGAAAGGGGTGAGCAAGCAAGAGAGAAGGAAGCAGCAGATGCTGCTCTAAGTAAGTCACTCATTTTAATGATCTCGACTGATGTGAAAAAACGCAAAAATCTAACCAGTTCCCCCCAAAAATGACAAGTTTTGGCAAGTTTTAACATGCAAAGAAATTGGATGAAAAACTGACTCTGTGTGCAAAAGCTGCAAGACTGCTGAGTCTGGGGAGGATCAAAATATAGCATACAGAGGATTTGAAAATTTCTGTCAACATTTTCAAAACGTTTTCATATTTTTCTGAGAGTTAGTGTGGCTGCTTATTTGTCTCTACATTCAGCCCTGTGATTGGCTGGTGACCAAGGCAGGGTGTACTGTGCCTCTCACCCAGTGACAGCTGGGATTGGCACCAGGCCACATGGCACCAAATGGGATAAGCGCTACAGACAATGATGTGTGGATAGTTTGATGGAAGGAGAATATTTTTACATATACATGAAAATAAACAGAGTCATTTACAAGGACTCTGTTTTCAGCAGCTGTTGTAATGACCTACAAACACATGTAGCTGAAAACCACCAGGTACAACGGTCGCTAATTGAATCGAAACACCAGAGCCATCATGTCTGCACAGAGGAAAATGTTGTGAACGTGGTGCAGATGCTGTCGTCTGATACTGGTTGTGAATCCCCTGAGCTGATCTTATGTTACTGCTGATTATCAATATTTATATTAGTTTTGAGCTCAAAACTGTCATATTTGAAATTTACGTTGCACACATTAGGTAGTTGCATTTGGCCTGAGCTCTCTGGTGTGACCTGAGGAACATGTCATTTACAAAGTATTTAAAAGAAAGCTTGTGATGCAGCTGGATGCATACATCAATCCAATTTAAAGCAGCGAGTACATCTTCAGCCTAAGTGTCTCATACTGTAGATGTAAGCCTGAATCCTTCAACAAAATGTCAGCCTAAAGTCTGTGATCCCTGCCTCTCCTCCTTTAGCCAGACCTTGTTTCATGCTGTAAAATTGTAGTGAATGGTGTAAAAAGGGCTGTGAAATAGAGCTCTGTCATGGTGGATGATTTCTATTGTGAGAAAAGGAAAAGGACAGGAACTAATACACTAAAGATGGCTCTTTTTCATTTTGGGGTGTCAATAAGACATGCTAGTGAGTCAGCATGCACAAACCCAAAACTGACACCTCAGTCACAGTTGATTTCCTTAGCTGTATACTTGTGCTGTAAAAGTCAAAACGTCTGCTTATAAAACATGATGAAAAAATGTCACCCTTACAGGTATACCTACCTATAAAATATAAACTGAAATAAAGGCTGCATTCAAGTGGATTCATATGGAGAACTTTTCCTGACCTTGATGAAGTTCTTCTAAAACAACCACCATTCAAAGGTGGTGATGACAAACCTGCCTCCTCTGAATCACTGAAATGTTGGCAGATAAGATAAAGGATTGTTCCTCGCAGGGTGACGATCGGAGGGCAGGCTGGACGCCGACTGTCTGTCTGAATTGCTGATGAACATCCTGAACAATGTGCAGGGCTGAGAGGAGACTGACTGAGAGGACGGAGGAGGTTGTGGACGAAAGAACGCCAACGTAATGTGCACAGTGAATAGTAATCACAGCGCTGAGAGGCTGTAATGCTTTCAAAAGATTTTTTTCACAGCACTCAGAAGCTTTAATGTAGACTTTTACCTTTCAAAGGCTATCTACAGTACATCTGAAGTAGTCTCACTCATTTTCCTTGATGTGTGTTGACCTAAATGTGGCAGTGCACGATTCTTACCTGCCAGCTTTGTGCCTGTTTCATGTCTATCTTTCACTTTTCTTTATTTCTATCATTGGGGTTACACCTGGAAAAAAGTTCATTTTGTTTCTTCTGTAGGTTTATTTGTTTTTTGTCAGTAGTAATATGGAAAAAGCAAAGGCCTGGAAGGAAATGATTAAATTCTGGAGCCAGTCTGATCCAGATGACATGGTGTACAACCTTATGATATTCATTCAGTCTAGTTTTGGTTACCTGAGGAATGTTCTAGCAATATGAACAATGTTTCATTTCCAGATGTTAATAATATAGTAATGCTGTTCTATAATGCTTTTCATACTGTTCCTGACCAAGACAGTGTTAATATTCATATGAGGCAAAAATTTAGAGGTGAATTGTCTTGGATGCTTCAAGTGGCAGTTTAGGACCCATCTATTTTTCCTATTTTTAGTGCATTTTTTATAAACATTAAGCAAAAAAAACTTTGCAAACCAAGTCTGGTGTGTTTATTTTTTAACTTAATGTAAAAATTCTCAAAATTTCAGTCAGTCAGAGAGAAACAACCACTAACTAGCCCAAGAGCACACTTAATCACCAAGAATATCTGAATCCACATTAGACTGGTTTATAACTTTAATATCCTCAAGGTGTGGTTTATGAAAGTGGCCCCATCATTCTTATATATTCAAATATGTGGCCCTCTGTGGAAAAAGTGTGGACATGCCTGTCATATGTACATGCTGAGTCTCAGGAGGTTAATCTAAGATGTTCCATGGTTGAAATACAAACACTAGCACAGCATGTCAGTAAATAGATTTGCAGAAAATCCCCCCTCCCCACCATCAGTGTGCAAACATTAGATTATGTTTCTTTTTAAAGATGCAACAATTCCACACCAAAAAAAGTTGTCTGATCACTGCGGATCATCCTAAATGTATTTCTTTGTCAGCTTAGAATGAAGCTTTGCTACACACCTGCTGCTGCTGCTGTTACTATTACATAAGCAAATTTTCAGCCAATAAAACCTGTTAAGGTACTTTATTCTCTCCTTGTCGGTGTTCTGTAGTTTAACATGTAAGCAAATGTGCCTCCATGTATGAAAACTCACTTGAGTTTGGTCCAGACATCTTGGTCTCGAGCTCCTGGATCTGTTTAACCAGCAGGGAGATGTGCTGGAGCAGGTCTTTGTTCTGCAGCAGCAGCTGATGAACTCGAGCCTGAGCCTCTAGTCGAGCCGTGGCCTCTGCACTCAGCTGGTCCTTCAACAGGTGGACCTGAGAGGATAGACGGGACAGATATAAGAAAGGTAAGATGAAAGGTCAGGCAAAGGTGTTAATGTATGTATGCTGAGATAACTGCTCTTTAAATCAGCGCTGCTGTGCCTTATCTGAATCCTGCAAACACAGATAACAGCAAACAGTGTGGTTGACGCTGGGGGTCAAACTGTGTTTGCTCCTTAAACATCATTCACTCATCAAAATAAGGAGTGAGTGCTATTTGCTTTGAACATACTGACTGATGCATTGGAGGATTAAGGATAAGTGGGTAGTGCAGGTTTCCCTTCATCTGGACAGGTTGGCTGACTAAAAGCAGGGAACTACATGTAAACAACATTAAGATAGGAAGTCAAACCCCTGATCAGTGCAACAACCAATGCAGCATCAGTCCAAAGGGCCACATTAGCACCCTATAATAATGAACATTAATATCTGCCAGTAGCAGCTGTGTCAAAGAGCTGGCAGGAATGAGTGAGGAGGCTGCCAGTAGAAAAAATCGTTCGATTTGAGCCTGAACAAGAGAACAGGTGGAACGCCCTGTTTCTTTGTTAACTTAACAAAAAAAAAGGCAATAATAATAAATGGATGCGTGTTTTTGTGTTCCTTGTCATCACTCACTTCCAGTGATGTTAAAAGTTAAATTCAAACTACAAAAGCTAATCCCAAAAAAACTGGGACACTGTGTAAATTGTGAATAAAGCAGACAGAAATTATTTGCAAATCCTTTTAACCAATTAAGCTGAAAAACGGCACAATGACAAAAAAAAATCATGTTAAAAATGGTAGGATTTATTGTTTATTTGTGGTCAAGAAATATATAGATATTCTGAATTTAAAACCTGCAATGCACTCCAAAAAAGTTGGGACAGGAGCAAGGAAAGACTGGGAAATGTCGGGATACTCCTGAACACCACAGTCCACGGGTAAGTAGGTAACAGGTGATAACTGGATATAAAAAGAACAATCTAGAAGGGCTTAGTTGTCCCAGAATCAACAGTAGCATGAGGGTCTCTGGTTTGAGAAATTGGCAAATAGTCCAGATCCCAGGGAAATCTCTGCACACTTTAGGCCAGGGTTTTTCAAACTTTTCAAACCATGACCCCCCTAAATCTAAGTGCCAGGGACTGGGGACTCCCACTGTACCAGAGGGTGATGCAAATTCAAGAATAGCCACTTTTTAAGGAATTTTTTTTAGACTTTATTTTGAGAGCGCAAATCTCACCAAATGAATATGTTTTTATCCAACATTTAATTAATTTTATGCATATGTATTTTATAAAAATGGGTAAAATATACCATTTGAAATATTCAAAAAATATTCTTTATTTTTTGGAAGCCATCTGGCGACCCCCTCTCAGTGTTTCATGACTGTCTCGACCCCCAGGTACAGAGCCACAGCATTAAAAACTAGCATGATTCTGAGGTGAATATTACACTATGGACTCAGAAACCCTTCAGAAGTCTATTGTCAATTAACACAGAACATCAATGCATCTACAAATGTAGGTTAAGACTTTGCTACACAAAGGAAAAGCCAATCATCATGTAGATTAGTCATAGAAATGAGAAATTGCTGTTTTTGTTTCAATTAAACAACAGAAGTGGCAGCATGGCATGCTTCAACCCACAAGACCAACTTTGTGATATGACTGATGTGCATCTACAGATGGCGGCAGCAAGAAAAATATGTATTTTTCTGCCCTGGTTAAGCTGCAGCAGAAGATCAAATGTTTTATGCATTAGCTGTAGAATTTATTTTGCTTGAGCTTTAACAATGGATGTGGACAAAAAAAGTGTCTGATCATTTAGTATCTATGTTTTCTCGTCTTTTCTCTTCAACACAGTAATTACTTCTCTCCTTATCTATTTAAACTTTTATGGTGATTGACTGTTTGGTCAAGACAGGACCATAAAAAAAGCTCATTATCCTTTTATGAGATATTTGAAAATGAGTTAGAAATGGTTTATGGGAACAACAAGTGAGTCCATGCATCTTAAATGCCAGAGTAATTTGTTTTTGCTGTAATGAGGGGACAGAAAAGAAACATTTTCTAGGCAAAGCCATTGATCAGAAATGTTTCAGATGAGCCGAGGGTGATCAATGAAAGAAATGTTTTATATTTTAGAGGGAATGGCTCTGGAAACTAAATCAAAAACTCGGAATATGAAACGGGCTGACGTACAGCAGACATGAAAAAACTGCTTTTGCATTTGAAGATCACTTCCATTAGACATGAAAGAGATGTGTAGATTTGTAGTGATAGATGAGTACACTCTTTTTAAATCAAATCTATTCTTCAGTGAGAATAACATCACAAACAGTTTGTTTTGAACGTGACTTGTTTTTACACCTTCATCTATTAACTAAATAATTAATGAGATGAGACGCTCTAGGATGGTGCTGACTCAGCTCAGCAGGTGGCAGTGATTGATCAACCTCACTGTGTTTTTACTGCGTCTAATTAATCAGAGCTCATCTATAAAATACAGAGAGTATCTGGGTGTTTATACAGTCAGAGGAAAAGAGATCAATCAGTGACAATCTGCTCAATAACTGTGAAAGCTCGCCCAGTATGCATGAAGTTAAGTCAGTGTCTGATGATCAATAATCTTACATGAATGTAAATGTAAGAGGAAGTGGTTTGTCATGGTGACCCCTTCGTTTAAGGTAGAGAAGGACTCAGCAGGTCGAATGGTTTGGGTGAGGGAGTCCAGAAGACAGCAGCTGTTCTTGTTGCTGTTTTCTAATCAACAAGTAGGGTTTTGAATTTGATAGGATTATTTGCAGAGATTTAAATGTGCATGCAGGGAGGCTTTCTGGGGGGTTGTAGTAGTCAGTGTGACTACCATGCTCAGGTTGGATCCTCCTGATATCATAGAGAGGAAACCAGCATGACTAAAATCAATTTTCTCCTTACTTCAGAGGCATCCCACCAACCAACCTTCTCTTATTTTTGCTCTCAGTCTGTTTTCAGATCATGGAGGAATTTTGCCTTGAAATTGACCGTCTTGATTCGCACCTCAAGCTACTCTAAAAGCCTAAAGGATATCCTGCAGTTCAAACCGGGAAGGCCACTTTTAACAGCTTTTCTCCCTCATTCTTTGAAACCCATCCATGAAACAATAACAGCGGTTTATTGTTTTTACTGTAGGAATTTCAGCTTTTTGTTGAACAGTCCACAATACAAAACAAAGTCAGCGGCAGATGTGGGTGGAGCTAAGCAGCATCTCTACTCCTCATCTTTTGTTATTGTTTTGATTGAGAGACCCCTAGTGGTGGGATTTACACACAGGACATTCAAAAGGGTTGCCTTTATTTCAAATGTAGTATTTTAAAGGAACTGTGTATTTCTTAGATTTGTAATTTTTATAGTTTGTTTCATATTGTGTTTTTATTTTAAATAATATTTTAACCCTCAGAGGTCCACTAGCTATTTTGCCATTTTGTTAATACTTTTCTTTTGAAAATCTCAGAAATCTTTCATGTTTGGTATCATTTTTTTCTGCACAACCCCAGCTTTATGAAATAAAACTATATTTTATGAAATTTAATTTACTGTATTTGATATAGAACCTCCAAAACCCCCCCTCCCCCTAAAAAAACTTGATTTTAAAAAACTGTTATACCAAAAAATATATTGTCTCTTTTAAAAATAAATCACAAAATGCTGAAATTATGTCAAAAAATACCATTGCCAGTCCTGATTTTGATGTAAAACTGATTTTACAACAAGAAAATGGGAAATGACATGTGAGAAAGGAGCCACAGGCTAGATGTGAGCTGGGCCGTCCACTCTGAGGATAATAATCTCTGTACACGGGACACAGGGACAGAACCACTACTGACGCTCTGTCTTCTACTTTTAATACTCTTTTCCATTATTCAAATTTTTAAACACACAGACAGGCTGAAGGTAGTGAAGAAAAAACATATGCCTTTGCTACTAGATCTTGAAATGACTTTGGTTTTATGTGCATCTATAACATTTTTACAGCAGGAGAGCGGAGCTCCAGTGGCTGCTGTGATCCTCATGTGACCCTAATGTCACTGTCTGCAGTGGTGGGCAATAAAACACAGACTCCATTTCAATTAAACACTGAAAGGATAAAACTTCTATTACTTTCTTTTTATACGAGAGGCTGGGGGAGCAGAAAAAGGCACCATTCATTCAGAGCCCACATGTCCACACACATCTGCTCCCACCGCCTTCGTAGCAGAAATGACTGTTCGCCTTTTTTCGAAGTCCGCTCTGAATCAAGCATAAGCAGCCCCACCTCCCACCTTTTTCTAACAACTTCTACCCTGAGCTCAGAGATGCTTTCAACAATTTCAAAAGGAGGAGTTTTCAAGGTTTCAGACGAAATCAGAAGAATGATCTAGCAGCAGCCTGGTGAGCTGAATGAGTAGCGAGGACTTTCATTGCATTGATTAAGCTTAAAGGGGACATATTGTACAAAAATCACTTTTTCAGGCTTTTCTAACAAAAATGTGCCCCTGGCCTGTCCACAATCCCCTCAAGTACCAGAAAAATCCATTCCCTCCCCCGTCTTTCTCCACCTTTCAGAAAATGTGTGCTGAAACAAGTCGTTCTCAACTGATCCTCTTCATCTGCCAGCAGAGATTCTGGATAGCTCAGTGGGTTACCCTGCTGATTACAGTCGGGGAGACTGATGGTTCAAATCCCAGTCAGGTCCTAAACTTTGGATAAAAGTGTCTGTAACATCAGGAGTGCCAGATCCCTTTCCTGAGAGGGGTGTGGTCAGGGGCGGAGTCAGACAGCTAATTACCATTTAAAGACAGAAACGGCTCATTTTGAATAGGGCTGAAACAGAGGGGGTTTTAGACATGCAAAAATCCATGACTGTGGTGTGTTTTCAGCAACAAACTTCACAGGCATGTTTTTGGGACCAATATAAACTTGTCTTAAAAGGATAAAATATGTCCCCTTTAACCTTACAGATTGAACCCAGTCCTGCAGGACTACAAAAGTCAGCTGTCTCACTGGTGTGAAGGTACAAAAGGCAAGAAAAGGGGAACATTTTTGAATCCTGCATGCATGCTGGAGAATGCTGCAATACTGGCTATCATTCTCTATAAACACAAACGCTGGATTAAAGAGGCTACTGAAATCAGCAAGCGGGGAAAAGACACCATCAACCGGGACGAGGGGGCATTTATGATCTCCTACACCTGGGACTGTCTACTCTAGAGACCATCGGGTGGTGGGGGGCATGGTCAGGTCCACCAGGCGGACCACTCCTGAGAAGAACAGCATTTGAGGACACATCACAGCAGTCAGGTGACACCTTTGAGGAAGACTGCAGATGACAGTCGAAACATATCAAGGTAAAAAACATCTCCTACCATTAGTTTTCTGAAAAAAAAAAGAAACACAAGAATAATAGTTTCTTACACTGTTGCATGAGGGCAAATTTTCAACATTCGAGGTTTCTTCTTGGTTTCTGGCCTATTAGTGCATAGATTTGTAGTTATGTTTTGCTGCGTATTATACAAATATTTCTCTGTATCTAAAGGTCAAACAATAATTAGTGAAACAGATCAAGACAGGTGGAAACCAGCGACTCCAGTATTCTGCAACCTAGAATTACGATTTCTCCCAATAGAGTCTGGCGGTTTGACGAAAAAATGTCTCTTTGCAGCGACTAAGTAATTATCAAAAACTTTAAATACGAGCAATCCGCTGCAATTCCAAAACATCTATCTATAAAATGTTAAGACAACCGTTTAAAGCTTCCAAATTTCTCCATTAAGAAGTTTCCTCCATTCTCTCCTCTGCTGTCTTCTTTGAAATGAACGACCCTTTTTCCTGTGTGTTCATAAAACGAGTCCATTAATACTATACTGCGTCGGAGCAGGTGCAAACACTTTTTAGGACATAAACAGGCAGAAAGAGCCAACTGGAGGACCGTGAATCATGAGGCCTCACACGGAGCAACAAGTCATAACTCCTAACGGCCCCCTGGTCTCTCATTTCAGCCTGATGTGGTAACACAGAACTCGTTACCGTGGCAGCACACCGGCTCTCAGCGCTTGACGTCAGCGCTGACACAAATGAAAGCTCAAACTGCAAAACAAAGAGTAATTGGTATTTCAACACAATACCAAGGTCATTCAAGGATTTTCAAACACGGCTGTACTCTTTAGAAAATGTTCGAGGGAGTCCTTCAGTTTTTCATATGTTGTGTCAAAGAATATTTGCCATCATCTCCATACTTGTGGGTTGTGTTCCTCTGAGAAGAGTTTTTTATGAATACATGATCATGAAGCGTAATGGTGTCCTTTATGATAGTTCTTTTGGAGTGTTTCTTTTCATTATTCCTGCTCTGCATGCTCTTAAACTTTCAATAAAATATCATCAGTCACATTCATTTCAGTCATAACTTCCTTTAAAATGAGACTGTGATGAGACATGTTCTGTTTTTAGACAGGGCTGTAATGGTACCAATTTGACAGGTTCATACAACACTGAATAATAAAACTAATCTTGTTTTGGTGCCACAACAACAACAGAAATCCTCATGGACCTTGGATATTTTCTTTTATTTATTCGCCAAAAATGCTGCAACCTGTAAAGTGTCTAAGTTGATCAAACATGTCGGCCACATTTGGGTAAATAAATGATGCGAACATGTTTCCGCAATTTAGACGGTGTTCTGTTCTCCGCTTGCACTTCAGCTGTTATAATATTGTTTCTTACATGGAAAAGGAAAGGGAACGGAGCTGCTGTTAACAAATAACAATTCCTATGCACAATCTTGTTCTCCTATCACTTTCGGGACACAAAAGTGCAGAAAAAAATCATTCTGTGACTTTTTTTTTCAAAATATTCACATATTTACAAAAAAAGATCCTTGCAGTTTTTAATATTGCCTCTATTTGTGCCACTCCTCCAGGATCTACACAGTGTAGAGTTGAGCAGTTTGACAAAGCAGGATGTGTTACAGCCCATCGCAAAGCATTGTGGGAAACAAAATGGTATGCATTAGCCGCTAGTGGCAAAAGCAAAAAAATTAGATTCAAAAATTTGTTTTATTTATTTTATTTAACCTTTATTTAATCAGATAAAATCCAATGAGACCAAGATCTCTTTCACAAGGGTGATCTGGCCAAGAGGTCAGCAGCACACGTCATAATAAATAATACATATTCAAGAGACAGATAGAATAAAAAATAAAAATGGATAAAAAGACTTTCAATATTGGATTTACTGGTGTGGATGTAATCTTTGAAGACCCTTTGAAAGTCACCAAAGTCCCAGGCTAGCTAGAAAAGTCCATGAGGCATGGATAACATTAATGGAACGACACATTGGCTGGCTTCAAGAGGGAAAAAAGTAAGAGGCTATGATTTATGGTTCAAAAGGAGTCCCACAACGATTAGTAAAATTGGTTCCAACGTAAAAGACTATCATATTCATCTCTGCAGATGATATTATTTGACATTGCTCCACTGTCTCTGTACAGCTTGCTGTAGAGAAACTGCGACTACCATTAAACTGTCATTTATTGGTTTAAAACCCTTTTCAGTGTTTTAATATCTCTGTATTTACATGTACATACTATATTAAAAATCTCACTGGCAAGAAACCTCAGTTTCTGTACAGTAACAGATCTAACTGTCCTCTTAACTGCAGGAAAAGTATAGTATGTAATTTTTTCATGACTTAATGAAAGCAGTGTCTTAAATTTTATCTCCGTTTGCTGCTACCTTTTGATAAAACAACAAAGACTGTATCATTTCAGGAGACATGCGACCCAAAAGTATCAGCAACTTTGACAGTTATATGAATGCATGAATAGTGTATTGATATTGAGTGAAGCCAATGGGACTTGGGTTCAAGTCTGAACTGTTGCTCTTTTTCTGCATGTCACTCCTCTCACTCTTTGTCCAGAATCTATCCACCATCTTATCCTTCATATGCATATGTGCATATATTCTGCATATAAAAACAGAATTTTTTTTTAAGTAACCTTTGGTTATGGTTGGCCCTCAGCCACTCAATTGGATGCCATGGGGCATGAAGTTGTTAATGTTATGTTAATAAAGCTAGATAATTATGCATGTGATTTTTATTAGAAAGCAAAAGAGCTGGTTGATCTCTGTGCTTTCTGCAGATTGGGATCCTACATGTGGTAATGGCTGGCTGAGACTGTTTTTTATTGGACTTAATATGCTTGGGAAGAAAGAGGATCTAAGATCTGGTTTGTTTACATCACTGCCAATTTTAAGCTGCATTTCATGTAATGAAACATAAAAAAATATAAAATACACATAAGAAATTATCAGATTGTTTGACTTGAAAACTATCAATTAATTGAAGATATACTTTGTTGACCCCAAAGGGGATTTTGTGTCACTTTGTGAGTCTATGTGACACACCAAATCCATTATTTTATAAAGCCAAGGGAAATATTTCACATCCCTTTAGGAAACAGCCCATAAATAGTATTTGGGAAGGGCAGAATCTTAAAAAAAAAAAAAAAAATCAAGAGGATGATTGGACAAACATTTGTTGGTCATATTACGGGCCAAGCTTGACAGGCAGCTGTTATATCAATACAAGATCCTTCACTATCAGCGGACCCAGATGATAGAACTGACTTTTGCAGAAACTGCTTGGAAGAAGAGCAAAAACATTTTCCACCAAGAAAAGCTTTACATTTTTTTTTTCTGAACTTTCATGAAAAAAATGTCCAGTTCTGATAAAACTGCTGCTATAGCCGCTAATCTCTCCACCAGCCCTCATTCTGTGCAGACTACAGTACAATTTACCCATGCCTGTAGCTAAGGACTCTTTCTCCACAACTGAGATAGACTGGTCCTGGCATTCTCTGACTGGGGAAAAGTATTTCAGCTTGAAGCTTTGCAAGCTAGATCCACCAATCCATCTGCTTTGCAAGGTTATTGTTATGCTACACATATGTGTACAAACTGAACACTGTGGATGGACACTATTGGAGAGATGTCAGGGTGGAGGGCCTCACATGAACGAGTGCCATGAGCAGTTGAGGGTTCAATGTCTTAATCAAGGGCACATCAGCGGTTTTCAGAACTGACATCTCTCCAGCCACCAGCCCTCTTTCTAGACTTGGTCCATATGGAACTTGAACTTGTGGTTCCCAGCTCAAGTCACTGCAGTCTGAACTATTGCCAACCCATGACAGTAGATGGCTCAGTGGAGCAACAAACTCAAGGTTTTCTGTAAAACAGTTTCAGTATAGAAGAGACCAAGACTACTCTCCATGTAAAGTATGTTGCTTTATAAATTTTCAAAGCTAAATTTCAAGTTTGATTCAAACTAGTTAAATCAAAAATGACTCCTGGGAACGGCCTAATTTTGGCTCATTTGTACAAAAATTGCAGATTTCCTGAATGTGGTCTGACTGGGTTTTTTGTAGATCCCTCCAAGCCACAGCTACACACCAAATTTCATAAATCTCAGTAAAACTGCTATTTGACAGTGCTCTGTAAAAGCATGAAAGGTTGTGCTATTGAGACAATTCCTTGGGGCCATTTTGAAACTTGTATCAAACTTTAATTTTTTCAGAATTTTAGGTGCATGCCATTTCTCTAACAAATTGGTGCATGTCTAATGCCCCAAAAACGGGAGAGAATGGGAGAAAAACTAAACGCCTACAATGACAATAGGGCTCTTGCACCCATTGGTGCTCTAATAAAGGGAATACATAATATGGATTAATTGTGAATAATCTCTACCCTTAACAAATGACTGCATTCAAATCTAATGTTATTCAATCCTGCATTTCTTTTCTGAATTCTTCCTCCTTTCCTCTCCCCTTTACTTCTTCTCAGTTTTGGACCTCAGGACTGTTTGTAGCATTTTTCAGCTACGAAACCCCATCCATTCCTCACGACTCTAATATGAAGCCAGTGGTGCAGAAGGACAAAATATAAAGCCAAAAATCAAAACCTTTGTCTCAAGGCCTCCCACCTCCTTTCTGTCCAATCACCCAGCAGAAAGAAAGTGTGGAGGAAGACATCCATCTGGTTCCATTATCCTTGCACTTAAGAACAAATGGAGGTGATTCCAGATTGTGTTGGGGCCAGGCTTCCTCTGCAGACCTCATTTGTTAAGACTGTCATGCTGATGATGACTTTGCTGGTGTAATTTACAGCTGACAGGATCTGTTCTCACGGCTCAAGAAAAGCTGAGCTCGACTCGGACATCGGCTGCCCTGCTCACTCCTCTAATAGCACATCAGGCACTCCTGCAGGGCTTTTACTGAGGCCTTGGGAGCAAGTGGTACATTCATCCTGATGCTGTCTGTGTGAAGTGTCTTCTGGAGCTGCAATGGCAGGTAAGAGGAGTCTGAATAATCTCATGCACAAACAGGAGTGAACCGAAAGCATAATAAGTACAATAGGAGAGCTTTTTGATTTAAAAGGAGTGACCTTGACTATGTCAGATGGAAATCTGACCCAATATGAGCAGAATATCTTATAGTGGTACAGCAGGAAGACTGACATTTCCTCTGCTAGGGACAGTTTCTGTGGAAACAGCGGAGGATTTTACTGATAATATCAAGAGAAATTAGGTTTCTTCCTTCCAGGGAAGGGTCAGTGATTTCACTGTCGTAACATTTCTATTACTGATTACTTGCAAATTTTTATGCTATGGAAATACCAGACCTCCTGTTGGTCTGAATATTTTTCTGCAGTGTGCTGCTCATCAGTTTTATGTGTCTGTATAACATCAGTCTTAAGTCTCAGTTCTAAACGAAACAACAAGTAATGTTAACACATGACTCTGTGGTGAAAGCGGTCCATGAGGATGTAGAAGAGCCACTGTGTTAACATTCTGCCCAGCAGCTCTTAGCACACTGCCAGTCATCAAAGTGTACTTCCAGGTTTAAATAATGAGATGTGAGACTGCTCGTTTTTCCCTCTGACATTTGAGAATGCGGTTAAGCACCAATGAAGCATTTCTACAGCAGGTCTATCTAAAGGAGTGGAAGGAGCTACAACACATCCAAGGGTTAGTTTGAAAAGATAGAGAACTGATGACGCTGCCAGAAAGGCAGTTGTTGATTTAAAAAAGGGTAACTTGACCTCACTTACTGTATATGAACTACTCTGGTCTAGTGTGGCCTCCTGTCTTGGCCAGGGCACTATTATTATAGCTTGTTTGCAGTCAAGTGATCCTGATGTTGCACAAAAGTCAGATGGGGCGCAGGAAGTGGACCTGCATGCTACAGTCATCTGAAAATTTCCAGTTGCACAGAATATATTTCTAACCTTGCAAAGCAGATAGATACGCCCATTTCCATGTTTCTCACTGGCAAAACCATCTTGCAAAGCTCCCGTCTGAACTGTTTGGGCCAGGTTAGAAAGTGACAGAACCAATCAGCAGTACTTTCAGGTGTGGCAGAGTCATGACGTATGCAAGCAGCAACAAGAGACCGGTGCAATTAAGGTGGAAGATGTCGCACCTCGGTAGCGGCGACGACGTCACATGTTGTTGCTCTGATTGACCCCTAAAGATGTGACAGACAGAACGTTCATCATATCACCCTCCCAGTTTTATTTTTCAAAGGCTCTGCCCTTTCCCAAACGCTGTATATCGAAGTCTATTTTGAAGGACGTGTCGCTATGTCTTGGTTTTGTCACTTTTGGTTTAATTTTAAGTCCAAACTGATTCTCTCATCCTAAAAAAACACTTGGTTATGACTGAAAATTCTCATAAATTCGGGTTGCAATTGGTTGATAAGGAGGTGGGTCCTGACTCCACGCCAGTTGAGAACCACCTAGACTCTAGACTATCACCTGTTAATCTAACACCAGTTAAACTGGCTCACTGTAGGTTCTGTTTGTATGTTGCCACTAATAGCTGATGTGAATAAACATTAGTTGGCTGAGTGTAGATCAATGAGAGCAAAAGTGATTTGTTTTTTTACTGTAGCATCAGGCTGCAACATAACAAAACTGAAAAAAGTGAAGGGGGTCTGAATGCTTCCTGAATGAACTGTAGCGGTGTTTCATTCATTAGAACAAAGAACTTACTAGTGTACTTTGTTTGCATTGACTGTTGTGGGATGGAATCATGGGCATAATTCCCTGCTAGCCTGGATGCCATCTTTGGGTATTGTTTTGACTGAGAGCCCACTGGTGATGGAATATACACACCATATACTGTATCTAAGAGAAGACACCATCAGACAAAAATAAGGTCCAAAAGATGTTGACACTCCTTTAACACTAGAAGAGAAAAGGAAACGTAACTCCTCTTTCTAAAAGTGGAACTCAGACAAAGAGCCAATTAAAAGGGTGCTCCACTTGTGCTTTAGCTGAGCTGGTCCCTTGACAGTACACCTGCAGTTTTCCAGTGTTTTCTGCCTCTTATCTGAGCGTCGTGAAATTGAAGGAGCTTCAAGCAACTCAAACGACTCCTTCAAGCTTTAATTAGGCGGCGGCATCGCTCTTCCATTTTATTGCTTTCTTTGTTCAAAACTGTTCCCCAGAACTGGAAAGAGAAGAACAGCCCAAGGACAATTTTTCATTTTCCAAACTCCTTCTCTCACAGCAGTTTAATGATTTCACTTCTGAATTATTCCATCTTTTCATTTCTCTACAATTGCAAAAACACTCCAAGATAACTAATGTTGGCCAAAAATCCATGCAATTCATGCAGCCTTGTTCTCTGAAGTGATTTCACTTAAAAAAAGACCAACCTAAAACCAAAAAAAAATACAAACTTATGCACTCAAAACATTCATTCATTTTGGACTTAAGAGGAAGTTAAATGCAAATATGTTCTCCAAACATTGAAAAGCTCTCAGCAACCATTACCCAAAAAGTACCTGGCACATCATACGGAGACAAAATCAGAGCATAAAAGGAAAAATTAAGACTTTGTGGATTATCTCCTAATCTTGTAAAAAGCAGATCTCATAGAAACCGGAAAATAAAGCTGTTAAAATGATTTCCTTTTCAGACATGACTAAGAAACAGTGACTCTCTCTTTGGTGTAAGGGGATTAGGACCGTTGGTTGAGCGTTGTTCGACTCCACAGGCTGGTTTGCTGAGGATGTACTCTTCACACAGGATTACCATCATCCCATTCCCGGCCCACGCCGGGACTCTTTGATGTGCCGGTGTTTGAAACCCCTCCAACACTGCGATGTCGGTGTTTTCATCTCAATTTTTTTTTTTTTTTTGGAAGGATCAAACGGAGGGGTAAATGATTGTTTTTACTGGAGCAATGATAAGGGAACTGTGAGAAATGCACTTATGCTTGTCATTCGAAAAAAGGAAAGAGTGCTCGGTGAGAATGAGAAACGTCCAATCAACACTGAGTGAAAGAGGAGGAAGCAGTCATGTAGGTGCAAAACCAACCAGGACAAAAATAGGGCTTGTTGGAGCTTGACAGATTAAGGAAGATAGAGAATGAGCAAAGGAAGGTGGAATAAGCAGAATCAAGAAAACATCAGGAAACCATAAAGCTGCAAAGACTATGCAGCAGATCTCAAAATCAACTGAAATAAAACTGTTGGAAGGTTGGCTAACAAATTCCTGATCCACTTGTGCAGAAAACTCTTGAAAATGTCCAATACTTTTCTGTTTGAGCTACACATTTGAACGCAAATGGCCAAGATTTTCCCCAGACATTTTCAGAAAAAATTCAGAACAAGTGAGCAGGAAAAAATACTTTCACAATACCCAAACAGAATGAGCTTGAAGGGTGCTTCAAGACCAACAAAATGAGATGTGCCACACTAAAGCAACCAGCAGTCTGTTGGAGTGCAGTTAAAATAGTTAATTATTTTGAATTTCACCTCTGAAAACAAAAATGACTAATCATAGCATAAGATGGTGAGGTTATACCAAGAGTGTCTCAGATATTAAAGGGGTTCCACACCATCTGGTTCCACCCCTGATATGGAAAACATGAATGTGAAGAGTAAAAGTTCACTAAGAGACAGAAGTAAACAGTTTTTTACTGTAGGAATATAAGAATACCTTTAACATTTCACTCTTACAGCTAAACCCATGTGTCATTGATAAGTGCACATTAAGAATATAAATAGTTTGTTCTCTTTTTCCCAGATTAACTGGTTCAGACAGGTGTGACTAAACTTGTCTGAATTTGCCTCTAAGCAGCCATAATGAGGAAGAAAAGCTTCCTCCTCCACTGAAGGTCAAACAGTAGAAAGGTACGGGCCGATTCGTTCAGCTAACAGTGATAAAGATGATGAGAGACGATGAAAAGTTAGAGAGCCATTACTTGGCTGACACATTGGGAGGCTGTGTGTGTTTTCTCTGCATTTTTATGATTCTGCTGTGTCTGTGTGTCGCTGTCTCTGTTATCCAGAGTTTATAACTTTGTTTACCACACAAACAGAAAGCTTTCCCTGGTGTCTTTGCCTCAGTTTCACACCAGAAAATAGACTGACACTGTTTTGCTTTTGCTCGCGTGGCTTTTTAAGTGTCTCGACTGTGTGCTGACAACATTTCACAGGATCACAATGTGTTCAACTAAGTCATGCTGAAGGCTGAGGTTTCTCTGTTTTATTCTCTAATCTCGAACACCAGGGCCTAAGTGATTCAAGAACAGTTCTGTCAAAAAAAGCTTTTCGATAAGGGCAATAAAAAAGGATAAAAAAGTTAACCATTAAGTACCATCTATACTGAGCTGTTTGACTTGTCACTAGAAAGTGACAGGACCAATCAGCGACGAGGGGCAGTACTTTCAGGCGCGGCAGAGTCGTGACGTAAAAAAGCAGCAGCAAGAGGCCGGTGCAATTATGGCGGAGGAGCTTAGCGTGGATGCTGCTAAAGCGCCAGTTTTATCAGAACTTGACAATGATTCATTGTTAAAAGAAGAACAAAGAACAGCAGTGAATTGTTTTCTTTTCAAAAACGACAAAAGTCGAGTGCTAACATGTCTACAGTTGCCATGTTTCACGTTATTCCTCGGTAGCTGCACACTTGCAGCTTGATCGCGGCTACGTCACGTGTTTTGTTGCTCTTATTGGTCCGTAGAGATGTGACAGACAGAACCTTCATCCAATCATACTCCGAGTTTTTTTCAAAGCCTCTGCCTTTTCTCAAACGTTTCCTATGGATGTGTGCAACAAATCCATCTGGTGTGTCAGGTTAGTATGATTATTGGCCAATTTTTTACCACTTTAACCATCCAGTACAATTACTGTCATAGCTTTTGGTCTATTATAGTGAACTGACCATGTGTTGGTGGGATGGTGGATCTTGTAAGCAGCCAAGAGTTTCTTAACACTAAATCATTGGCCAAAACAGCTCTATGTTCAGGTGTAGTTCATTGTTACTGTGATAAAAGTTTTTAATACTAATTTCAGCAAGCAGCTTTGGAACAAAGTGGATTAACAGAAAAGAATAAATAAATAATGATAAAATAAAAAGAATGACTTTCATGGTCATCTTTGTGCAACTTGTAAATCTCAGGTGGTCACATCCTAAAGCATACTCAACTTTATTTCATTTTTTCAAAACTCATAATAATCATACTTTATCAAAAGAATATGCTGCAGTGAAGAAGATCTGAGAGCAGAACTCTGGTCATGGACTTAAGCTAGAGCAGCACTTTTCTAGTCTTCTTGGTTTTTACACTGCAGGCCACACTCACTCTTTTACACATACTTAGACACTGATACCACAGGCCTCTTTCTGAAGTTTCGACTGTCCATGAGTCCGACTCCATGGACATGCTTTCATTGGCAGCAGTTTGGGAGGTCTTGCCCCAGGACACTTCCACATGTGGCTGCTGAAGCCACAGCTGCTCCATGTATTCTGTCCTCATGGGGAAATTTTAGGGGGCCAACTGGGACCATGTGGTAGGGCAGGGTCATGTCAGCATTAGCTATCTTGCATTAATGGAGTCTAGGTCTGTTGAAGCATTACTGTAACGGTTGGCATGGCAACTAACCACCATATAGTGGGTCATGTAGCTTAGCCCTTATGGCACACATACTGTATATTGTTATTATTCTACATTAGACAAATGAACAGTAATTGCAGTAATTTCTCAAAGGCCTTTGTAAAATTAGATTCCTTTTTGTGGCAGTGAAGTCTTACCCCATGTTTGCTAAAGATGCCTACAAGTGAGGGAGCCAACTTCATTCTTTTTACAGGCTAATCAAACACATCCCCCCGCTGACATTATTAGCTCATAACTATTCAATTATGTGTGGCTAAAAATAACATTTATTTTAGTTTCCTTTTATTTTTTGTCTTGATTGACTTTGTGATCAAAACTCTTCTTTTATGTCTCCATGCTGACAACAGCCAGAACCAGAGGCATGAAGTTTTCTGTCAAACTGACCCATTCTAGTGAACACAATATCTGAACAAAATACCAGCAGGTCCTCCTCAAATGTTGCATATATTTCCACTCAAAAGTGAAACTATTTTAGGTTAAGGTTATTTGGCCTCATAGTCAACCCTTCCATGAGAATATAACACCTCAAGAATGCTATGGGGATTTTCTTTAAATTTTGCAAATACGTCCACTCTACTAAAGGGTGGACTAAACACATTTTGAAGAAGCAAGGTCAAATGTCACTGTCAACTTAAATCTTGACACAAAATATTTCAAGAATGCATTGAGGGATTTTAGCCAAATTTGGCACAAACCTACATTTAACATCCTGACACCTGAGCTTTTCTGGAATAATTAAGGCCTTAAAAGTTTAGAGGCTTCACCTAATCTTTGAACAGGAATTTGTTTTGACCAATATCAACACACATTTCCAAAAATTTTAAAGAAACTACATAAAATTTCTGAGAAAAATTCTTGAAACATATTCCCTAAAATATCTTCAAATATTCCTGAAACTTTTCAGTGCCCCTTTTCATCAATCCTACATTTGAAAAAAATATATTTCCCCCAAAAATTCCATGTAAATCTCCCCAAAATCTCAAAGCAATTTCTCCAAAACATACAAATATATACCATGAAAAAATCCAAAAATGTCCTAACGAATTCCCTTCAATTTCCATAAAATTCTAGAAATCTCAAAGGACATCTCTCTTCCCAATGCCCAATTAAATTCCCAAAATTGAAATGTAAATTTCCCAACTTTTCTTTAGAATTCCTACAAATTTCAAAGCAACCCCCTCCCCCAAAATCATATAAAATTCTCAAAAATAACAAATACTTTTCCAAATTTACACAAATGCCTGAAAATGACCAAACAAACTCCCCGATACATCCCAAAAATATCCCAAATTTCCATGAAAATACTTCAAAAACTTTAAAGTTTTATTCCCAAAATATCCATGAAAGTTTCTGAAAAATTCATAGCAAATTTTCCCAGTTCCAATACAAATGTTGTAGCCAGAATGTAACGTCCTCATAAGTGCATGCAGGGTCTTAGGAGGTAAAACTTAATGGTGAAGTGACTACATTTTGGAGGTCAAAGGTCACTGTGTCCTTACATATGTGACCAAAGTCAGATAAAGTTCCTGCAAGTCGGCATTCCGGAGGTTGAGAAAAATGGATACAAAGTCGTTGTCGTTAAAATGATCATTTTTCGTTTTTTCTCATTTTATGCAAGTCCAACATTTAAACTAATCATTCGACGAAAAAAGTAACACAAATGTGTATTTAAAAGTGTTAATTTTGTGTTTATGAAGAAGCAGCAAGAATTATCAACAGACTTGGGATGACTTCAGGATCACTCGACAGTGAAAGTTTGATGAAGGCGGATTTCCTATGGGAATATTTTGATGAGCGTCACCAGTCTGATTCAGAAGCTTGGTTTGGGTGGACTTTATGTAAATGTGGCTCTATTGTTCATGCTCATTACCTGGCCTGCCTGAAGGTATGAAAAGTCCTGAAACTTTGAACCTGGTTTTCTCAGAACAAACAGAAACTAGAAGTTAACATTCAAATGAGCATATCTTTGTAAAATATGCTCAGCTTAAGGTGTGTGATACACCATTTGAAAGCTTGGAATCTACGCTTTCATAATTTATAAAAAACTCAAAAATGACCTCGGACGACTTGCAGGAGCTTTTACCAGCTTTGGTCACATATAGGTGCTTCTTATGAGTAACACCTTTTTGACCTTCCACTGTATTTTCACTGTCAAAGTATTGTGGAGTTAAATAGTTCTAGTTTTATAGTGGTATAGGAAGATGTCCATGAAAGTAAAACTATGTGAAAAGTAGAGTAAAAGTCCAGTGAAAAGGAAACAAAACGAAGAATGAGAGAAAACTAGTTAGGATGCAGAGTAGAAGCTGTAATAGCAGCTCAGACAGGTCAGAACCGCTGAGGAAACCTTTGTTAAATGGCAAAAGAGCCAAGGTCGCACAAAACCACCTCAGGGTAGCAAAACCTCATTTGAAATACACCATTTTCAGTAAAAAACTTCCTTTTATGTTCCAGAGCTGATTTAAATCTACAGCAGAGCCTCCACTGACAGCCACTGACCTCTGGCTATATCAAAGTATAATTAAAGGTATTTATGTCTGAGCACGCTCAGTCTGAATGTGTGGGCTGTAGTCGTCGCTGCAGTTTGGTTCAGGTGAAGACGGGACGGCCTCTGTTTAACAGGCTGTTTCATCAGGACCCCCCGTGTCGGTCGGAGGAAGATGTGAGACGTCTGTGTTTAACTGACTGGGACACTTCTGGGTCAGAAGTTTGCGTGAGAAAATGTGTTAAGTTGTGAAATTGCAGTTTTATGTCTAGAGGCCCTTTGGAAGCAGCAGGCTGACACACTGCATACGAGTGTACGCGCATGTTTGTTGATTAAGCTCCTAAGCCCGGAGCCACCGCTGTCACACGCCACTTCTCCCTCTGCAGCCACTCAGGCTGGATGAATGAGGGTGTTACTGGGGTGAACTTGTTAATAACTTTTTAAACAAATTCACTTTATAAATGATTCTTACTTTTTAGAATTGATCTTGTTTCTTTTTAATGCTGCATGGTCATGGTTTCTAGTTTTCTCATTTAAAACAAAACTTTGAGATTCATTTATTAGGCTAGAAAAACTTTTCAGCTCCATTCCTGAACAAAGATAAATAGAATAAGGGAATAATAGAGAGCTGTTACCCTGAAATTGGCAGGTATGTTTGGCATTGTTTCTCTTAAATCTTGAGAAATTTAAAGTTTCTGCTTGTGGTGCCACAACAGGTGGTAGATTGCTTTATTTTGTTGTTCTACTCAGTTTTTTGCCTCTGTGCCACCAATAAGGCATCATGCTTTAGGTTATCGGCCCTTTCATTCAAGCCATTGTTTCGACAATTTCTCAAGAATGCTTTGGTAGGTTTTCTTGAAACTATGCACAAATGTCCACTACGACTAAAGGATGAGCTGGCTAGATTTTAGAGGTCATGAATAAAAGGACTAAGTCACTGATCTTCACATTCATCCCTTGCTTTCTGGCTGTTATTCTGAGGGCAATGTCTCTTTATAGATTTCTTTTAAACTTTGCCCTTCAAAATACAGATGCAAGGGTGAAGTGGATAAACTTTTAAGGCCATAGGTTGAACTTTGCACAGAAGTTCACCTTGGTTTAAATCTCTGAGACTGACGTTGTACAAAACACAAAGAGGTTATAAAAGTTTAATAACTTAACAACTGTAAATCACAGCCTTTACTTTTCTGCCACTGAAGCCAGCCGCTGTCATGTTCTAATGGCACTACCCATCTTTATGTCACCCAGTCAGCCTGGAACTTGGGTTACTTTCCAGGGCATTTAAAGATTAAATCCACAACAGTATGTCTAATTTTGAACGTCTTTTTTAATCCATCTTTTATTCCATTTTCAATCATTTCTGCAGCTAGCTTTGCAAGCTAACCGCCACACTGTATCCTAAAATTCTTTGTGGCAGGCAGTGACAACCAATGGCAGGCTGTTTCATTGTTCTGTCATGCTTTGTTAAACTGCGCATGTCTTAAATCATGAAGGAGTAGTCCTGAATAGCTCACAATGGAGAGAAAGAGAGACAGAGAGCCCGTGACGTGTCCCTCTGTGTCTCTGCAGACAGGAACTGCTTTGAATAATGGCACAAAAAGCAAATACAAAGAAGAAAAAAATGGTTGTTTTTTTAATGTATATATATGTATAATATTTTGAAAACTATTTGTCATAGAATGATCATTTTCCACCTTTTTGTCCCCAAGAGACGGAAGAACATGTTGGTGCAAAAAGAGTTTTTGTCATGATTGTTTACTGTCACAGATAAGAATCTTTCAGATTTGATTTCTGTGTAGTTTGTTCTTTTGTCTTTGCAGTACCCAACTTTTTTTAGTGTAAGATACAATACTGCAGCACACATATTCTTAAAGCCCAGGTTGTCCTGAAAAAAAAGGTGATTTCAGCTTGACTGTGCACCACAGGGTTGATGGTTTTCAAGCTTTTTAAGGAAATAAATCTGAGCCAGACATAATGGTTACAAAATAGCTTAGGGCTCAGAGGATTACTGTAAACAAAATGACCAAATATACTGATAAATGGTTGAAAAGAATAGAAAATGTCACGCATTCAACTCAAAATCTCATAATATCTGTTTCTGTTTTTGCTTGATTATAATGGCCAATTGGAGCACACATGTAGCTTTTTTAAACAGGGTGAAGATGACAAAGAGGCTAGGAGAGAGTCATTCAGAGAAAGCAGACTTGTAAATCTTAAACTTTTGGCAAACTTGTTAAACTTAAAATAACCTTATTGCATGACTTAAAACATTCTTAAAACTCAACAAAGGAGAAAAGCTAAATACACCAACACAGGATGTCTTTTGAACACTTCATCAACCATGAGTTGGCTAGATTTATTCCCCGCCAAGTGGATGGAGAGCTAAAACACCAGGAGCCACGCATCAGAATTTTAAATTTCAATCATGAATCATCATTGTCTTACCAGGCTGGTAAGAAAATATGGATGCTTTTTATCTTTTATGGACTAAGCTAGAAAAAACACAAAGGACCTGAAGGATTCATGTTTTCATTCTTGAATAAATGAACTAAAACTGAACTGAAGTAAAGGAATGGTTTGATAAATGACTCATTGAATGAAATGAACTAAATGATTAAAGAATAATAATCCAATGAACTGAACTAAAGGGACTGGAATTCATTGAACCATTTTTGTTATATTTTTTGTGAAAGATTTCATTTGTGTATTAATTTAGTCTTACCTAACTTTCTATACAGGAAATATTTTGAGGGGCGCAGATGGTCTAAGTGTTTGGCCACAGGTCATGTATGTGTGTGGCCCAGGTTTAAGTCCAACCTGTATGTCCTTTCTGCATGTCTCTCCACCTATCTCTCAACCCTGTTTCCAACTTTTTCCTCCCTATAAGGCATAAAAAGCCCAAAATATATCTTAACAAGACATATTTTGAGTGACATTCAAAATCTCCTGAGTTTGATCAAATATTGCTTTCAGTTTGTTTCTTCTTCCTCTGAGAAGGTAATGTTTCTGAGCTCATCTAGCATTCTCATTGGAGTGTTTATGCTAAAATCAAATTCTGCAGGTAAACTTGTGCTAAAAAACTGGTTTATTTGTGCAAATCATAGGTCAAAGGTTAAGGTCTTGGGGCCTCATGTTCATCTCTTCTTTTGAAAGTTATATTTTCAGAATGCTTGAAGGAACTTCCTTCAAACTTAACACAGATGAATGATTTTATAGAGAACTAGTAATAATATTATTATGATTAATACGACTGCAAATCACATTACCACAGAAAAGTCCCTGCCTGTCTTCTTGGCCAATGAATGAACATTCACCATCCCACAACTGGGCACCACATGGAGGCATATAAATACCAGGTGGTTTTTCTTGTGTACTGATACAAAAACCCTTTCTTTTACTTATAAACTTCTGTTCCTTATCCTTTTGTATTTTATCGTATTGCATTGTATCATATCATATCAAGCATAGCTTGTCAGTGATAAGATAAGATGTGTTGTAACCTCAAGAAAATGACGTTGAGATATTAAGAACTGGCAATTGAGTAAAATAGAACATACAGATGCATGTCTTACAGTTGTACTTGGACTATAAAGTAGATATGGATAAATAATCCTGTTTAATTCCTTAATATTTTGATGAGTCATTTTTAAAAAAAATCCCTTAGCTTCTATTGTTTCCATCGATTCAAAATTGCCTCATGATGTTGAAAACAACCGCCACCATGGTCTTAAAGTGTAAAAGTAACAAGAAAAAGTATGACTGAGTCAGTAGTCGTCATTTAAGTGGACTTCACTTCACTTGACCTGTGAAACTTCAGAAAAGAAATCAGCATCCTGTTCAGCAGTTCCCAAGGCAACATACAGGATACTCAAAAGTAAAATACCACTTATTATGGAAATGTCCATCATTTTATGTGCAGGCACAGAAGAAATCCGGACTGCAATCTCTGCAAACAGGATATATGCAGAGTGTGAAATGCAAAACAAATTACAGCTGCAGCGGAGGGGTGCAAGATAAGTTCATGAGACATATAATCCTGTTTGTCAAATTAACGGTGCATGTCCCATCACAGATGCTCTATTATTGTCCGCAACACTGAGGCAGAGGCAGAAAAAATTAAACAAATATGAGTTGCTACTCGGTCAACTCTGCAGAAATTTCCAGCAGAATCTATAAAATATGTGAGTTCAGCTTCAATTTGACTCCCCCTAACTCAGCTCTGATCTTCACCAAGCAGTCAAAATACAGAGACTGTAAGTACCAAAGAACTAGGAAGGACTGTGTTTGTCTGTGTGAGGATCACCTGTGCCACAGCCACTTGTGTCTGTTGCTGCTGCTGCTGGAGTTGCTGTTGGAGCAGCTGGATCTGGTGGTGGACAGAGAGGGGGGCACCTGGTGGCAGTGTGCCTGAAGCAGGGAGCAGCATCCTGGGGCTGGAGATCAGCAGAGAGGCCTCCTCTGACGGCTGGAGTTCAAAAAAGATAAGAAAGTGGGGAAAATTAAGTTAATATTTATGAACCATGGGCAAAATGACAATTTTACATGAAAAGTCTGCAATCTTGGACAATTAAGTTTTGCAGATGGTAATGGCTGCCTTGAAAAAAATAATTACATAGTCCAATAAATTGCAATTTTTAAAAACCTATCATTTGCACATTTCACAACCTTATCATTTAGAAATTGGAATTGGGATATGTTTGAATGGGGATGTGTTTTTCCACATATTTTGAAATTCAAATAGCAAAAAAAAAAAAAAAAAAAAAAAAAGGCCAAATGAACTGTTCCCAAGCTGGCAACCACAACATGAATTTGTAATTACTTTACCATGGGACAATCTCTGTAGCATTAACTGTACTGACCAATCACGTATCAGCAGGATCAGGTGTATACAGGTAAAGGGTTCTGTGGTAAAGGACTAACAAAAAGGCAGAAAAAGTTCTGCCTTGTTAAAGTTACATTCAAGTACAGTTACCTCATTTTGGAAAAGTGAGTTACACTATCATTGGGCTCCAATATTTAAATGATTCATTTGTGCCACTTTTTAACCCCTTTTCTGCACAATTTTGCCACTATTATTTACCACTTTTCACCAATTTGGCACAGTTTTGCCCATTTTGTGCCTCTTCTTACCCATTTTTTCCAGTTAATATCCATTTTGCCACACATTAACCCTTCTATTACTTTTGTCCTCCAATTTTTGTCACTTACAATATATCTTCTCCACTTAAAACCCATTTCTTCCATGTTTTCATCCCACTTCACCATATTTCCTCTTTCAAGCCATTTTTGACACCGTTAAACTCTTTACACCACCTTTTCTGCTTGTTTTTGCCACTTCTAAACAAATTCTCACCACTTTCTCCCTATTGTTGCCACTGTTGACCCATCATTGCAGCCCTTAAAACCACCCGTTTAGCCAATTTTTACCCCACTTCACTTTTATATGCCCATTTTTGCCATTTTTAGCCTATTTCTGCCACTCTCCTTCTATTTTCTGCCTCTGTTAACCAGCTATTGCCACTTTGAACCCATTTCTGCCACTTCAGGCTACTATTACCACTGTTAAACCATTTTACCACTTTTTATGCCAGTTGTTCGCCATTCTTAATGCATTTTTTCCACTTTTGACCCTTTTCTGCTACTTTTAAAATCCCATTTCACCACCTTTTTCTGTCCATTTTAGCAATTTTATACCCATTTTAGCCAAATGAACAATTTTTTATTCTTTATTTAAGAAAAGGGGTTTACATTCTTTGATGGCCATGTATGAAAAAAGGTATTGTAACTTTGACGTGTGGTTATTACTCAGGAACAAAAAATAAATAAATAAATGGATATCAAAGCTTAACTTTAAGATAAACCATGGTTTTGCTGACCTTAATGGGCGCAGTAAGTAACCCCAGTAAGTTAACTTTAATTTACATCTGTTTTCTGAAGGTTTTTCTCTGAATCATTCATTATACCATGACAGCTTTTATTTGCAAGCTAACTTTGAACATAACTGTTTCTTAAAAGTACCACTTCAGGCACTGTTTGGGCACCAGCACTGCTTAGAAAGTATTGATTTAGCTTGGAAAAAACACCAAACCATAGCCTATCATACTGTGGATTTAAATGAACAGCCCCACTCTGGGGACAAAGGGGATACCAGTCTTTACACTGCAGACAGAAATGCCATATGGAAAAGAAAATCTTGTATGGAAGTTGTACAATGGTACCAGCTGGTTTCCCTGGAATTAATGAGAAATTCCCTTCTATGTTCAGAGGAGAGTTGAGACGCCTGTCAGATGATGACTGCTGATGGGTTTTCAGATTGCAACGGGACAAATGGGCCCAATCACAGAATCTCAACCAAAAGTGCTTCTTCCCCATAGACAGGCTGATATTATTATCCTTACACCAACCTTTTGTTGTGATTTTGCTGCTAGTTTATGCAATAACAGCCTTTTGGTTCCTAAAATTGGACTGTTTTGAAAACTAATTTTAATTGTTTTTTTTGTGTTAATGTGGCCTCAGATACTTCCTTCATTTCTGGGTTGAAATTCTGTCATTACTCTTGCTCTTATACAGCAGTAAGAAATGTAGAAAAGGACAGTAACAGTATGACAAATATAAATAAAAAAGCTAAAAGGTGGAGAGAGCTTTAAGTGTTTAAAGAATAAGTTATGTACTGTACAAGGCACGGGGAAGGTAGAGAGTTTTAGAACACAAAGTTCTACCTGAAGTAAAACACCATTAAAAGCTACTCTATTATTTTTCAAAACTTTTACAGATGTAAAATTACAAGTTTGAGGATGAAAACACTGAAAAAAGGACTAATGAATAAATGAACAACAAGACAAGAAATGGCATCAACAAATGCCTATGAGAACGAGTCATCAGCAGCAGAAGGATCTGAATTTGAAATGTAGAATTGTTGATGAGTTCAAACAGTGTGAAACAGGCGATGTGGAGAATGCAGATCAGCTGCTCTGAAACTCTCCACTCAGACAATAATGAGCTCTGGGACTCAGTTTCTCCTCTATCTAACGCCATCAGGCATCCTAATTGTTTCATGGCTCTGGTAACCAGTCACACACTGTGCCCTCTTAGTCATCCAGCCAAGAGAAAACATGCTTTAATATGCAGATATGACGCTTTAATCAGGAATACAGCAGTCGTGCTGGTTTATATTTTAGTTTGATTTTAAAATCAAACCAAACATGTGATATTAATGACAAACCAAATGTATTTAAAAGTATGCACCGATACTCAGCAACTGTTTCATTGGGTAAACCTCTTCAACTGCTCATTAATTCAAATGTCCATCAGCCAATCACATTTCTTCTACATTCTGATGCTCAGTTTGAACTTCAGTGAATCATGTTGCCTAAATTCACTGGTTGCTGCCATGTGATTGGCTAATGAGCAGGCAAACAAGGATACCTAATAAAGTGGTCAGTGATTAAAGGGTCCGGATGTTTTTCAGCAAATACAGCACAATAGCAGCTTTGCTGGAACTCACTGTAATGGCTGTGTTCTCCTTATTCAACACCTGCGAGTGGCCTACCAATAAAGAAAAGGTGCTAAAAGTGCAGGGCTGTTACAAAGAACAAAAAAGCAATCTAAAGACATGGAAAATGGATCCACACAGGGAGTCTCACTTTGCTCACTCTTGCTTTTAGCAGTGATCAGTCATTTTATTTGCATGCAGTTAGAGGATTGTTAATCTGACTGAAACTGGACGTCTGAAATGAATGGAAATGTGGTTGGAGGGTCGATGTCTAAGTGACCTAGGTGTGCATATATATGTAGAGGACTGCTGTGAAAAAAACATCAAAATGTATCATCATTTATTTTGGACAAAGACACATGCCATGTCAGTTGGAACTGGAAAAACATAATAAAGGGCATGAATGGAAAGAAAACATGGTGCAGTTGATTGTTGCTATGTGATATAGATTTAATAGGTGAATGGGAAAAAGGTCCAAAAGAGCATGCCTCATGCCTTTAGACTTAATGAGCTGGCTACTTTCCCTCATTGGGAACGATCTAAACATATTTATTCTACTGTAACAATGCCTATTGGTAGCAAATCTTTCCTTTTTTCACACATTTGTAAGGAACACGCATTTGTGGGATATGCAGCAGAGCTGAGTATGTGGGTTGCACCTATGAAAAACTAGCTAAATCTGCCCTTCACAGTCAGGCCAGTTTGCCCTGGTGTCTACAACATGTGCACTGGAACCTTAACATGTGGAGGAATGTTATGTTTAGCAGTTCTGCCTATGGCAGTGTAGAGAGGACGCGGAGAATGCTATACTGATCGCTGCACCCTTAGAGTAACATCTTTTGGTGGAGGCAGTGTGGTGGTGTAGGGCAGCATTTCCCTCACTGGAAAAACGAGGCTTGTCATCATTGGAGGCAATCTCAATGCAGAGATAAGAGATGAGATTCTGCAACCAGTGGCAATCCCATATCTCCACAGTCTGGGACCGAACGCTATCCTTACAGAGTGGGGTTATCAGAGGCTACCTCTGGAATTTGGGAGAAGAGAGGATGGAATGGCCTGCCAGCAGTCCTGACTTCAACTCCATTGAACACTTGTGGGATCAGCTTGGGTTTGCTGTACCAGACAGTGTGAGCAACATGACCTGAGTCGTGATGAATGCTGGTTGAGAAATGGGATGCCATCCCACAGCAGTATGTGACCAGGCTGGTGACCAGCATGAGGTCACCAGAAGGAGGTGCCAGGCTTGTTGTGGCTGTGTATGGTTCTTCCACATGTGACTGAGGCTCCTGTTTTTTTAAATGAATAAATTGCTAAATTGCCAGTGTGTCTTGTTCCTTCAGACATCAATCATCCATCCATCCATTTTCTAAACCGTTTATCCCGTTAGGGGTCATTGGGTGAGAGGCAGGGTACACCCTGGACTGGTCGCCAGGCAATTGCAGGGATGAACATCAATCATCTAATCCACCAAACAAGAGTATAATAGAATAATTGTTCCACTGACTAACTAGATGATGGGTGAAATGAGCCAGAAAATACCGTTATTGACCAGAACACTGCCAGTAAAGGGTGAACCATTGATGCAGGTAATAACCCAGAGTAAAGTGAGTTACACAAGAATGAATTAATAGCTTTGCTAACTCACCACTCCAACTTTTTAAAACCAAATCCTTTATCTAGGACTGTCACGTCTATGGACCATTTACTTCTGACTGTGCCAAGGTCAAAGCTAAGGTGTGACTGAGCCTTTCAGTTGCAGAAATAAGTCTTTTCAGCAGAGCTGTGACAGGTAAGCGTCATTCTGTACAAAGCATATCAACAAGCAGTCAATTTCAAAATAAAACACCATAAAGACTGCCAATTGTTCAGGCCATCATTAGGTCAGAACAGGAAGCAAATGAATGGTAAATCAACTCTACACAGGCTGAGAAACATGCTGTTTTTATGCTGTTTCGTTGTATTTGTGTGAACTTGTGATCTTATGATCCGGTTGCTCTGAGTCGAGCTGAGCTGCATTGTGCGGCGCTCTGGAAATGGACTCAGTGGATGAGGTCACACGACATCAGTCAGAGCGAAACTGTGGCATTGACAGGACCCAAGGGACAACGACCCTGAAACCTAAGTTTCAAAATCATATTCTTACTGCAGGGTAGTTTAAAAAACACAGATCTCATTTAAAACACTGCAATCAGCTGCTTTACATGATTTACCAGCAAAACTTATTTTCTTCAGCTTAGATCCACATCAACCAGTTATCAAAAAGTTGAAGGTTTCTGAGTCAGAACAAACAGGTCTATGACTGACTCCTTAATGAAGTGACTGAGGTCTGACATGGGATGTGGTCTTCAAACGCCTCGACACCTGATTAAATTGAACCTGAGAGCGCCTTATGGAATCGATGCCACAACACCTCGCCATCTGTTGCTCCTGCTGGTGACACACTGATAATGTCAACACATGCACCAGAGGATAAATGACTGATGGCCTGTCTGAGCTGGAGCCTTTAGGTTAATTAAGGGAAACTGTCCAAGTTGACAGGTTGTTTGGTTCTTTCAGGTAATTAATAGCACTGCAGGCGTCTCTACGACATGTGGTTGTGAACTTGATGGCTGATTTCAGTTAAGATCACGTCAAATGAGCTACCTTTCTCTTGAAGTGCCTCTTTAAAGGGACATATAATTTGTAGTTTTCACACAGGAGCTCCTTAAAGACACTTGAAATGACACTGGGCCTGCTAAGTGAAGGATAATTATCATGATTAGTGTCTTTTACTATAAACTGTGAATGTGCGGAACGTCTGTTAATGAAGGAGCGAACAACATGACTCGGCAGTCAAACTAACAAGGCGGAAAAATTGAGACTTTTAAGTACCATGGTCATCAATTCTGCTCAGTAATGGAGAAACTGGAGACACTGACTAAGTTCCATAAAACTGTCAGCAGCAACAGCAGAGAGAGAAATGACAGTGATTCAGATATCCTATCCCATATGACATCATCCAAGAGAAATCTATTTTATTTCTCCCACTTACTCTTATTAGAATGGTTGTTGAACTTACGACCAAAGCATTCAGATTATTACTTTCTTCAACAGCAATCAATAGTATGTTTATATCTACATGATATGTCTGCAAGGACAATTAAGCACACAGCTAAGGAATTAGAAAAATTTAAGGCATTGTTTCAGACTTTAATCTGATTGAAATTAACGTGCTGGATAATCTGGCTTGTGCAACAAAAATGTATAATCAAAGAGAAGATAGAAGAAGATAGACTAGGTGACTAGAACTTTGATAATTATGATGCAACGTTCAGTTTTACTAGTTTAACCAGACCAGACCAGAGAACTGGGGCCCTCCCGAATTGTGATTTATTAAAGGTCACATATTATGCAAAAAAAAACTTTTTTAGGCTTTGATGGCAAAGATATGTGTCCCTGGCCTGTCAACGGTCCCCCCAAGAATCAGAAAATTCCATTCCTTCTCCCCCTCTCTTTCACCACCTCTCAGCAAATGTGTGCTGAAACAAGCTGTGGGGAGTTAGCCCCACCCCCAGGTTCAGTTGGCCCTCCCCGCTTGGAAGAAAGTCCGCCCTCCTCTCCTCCTCTCAGGAGAGCCACATCCCTTTCCTTAGAGGGGTGTGGTCAGGGGCAGAGTCAGACAGCTCATGAACATTTAAAGCCACAGACACAGCAACAGCTCGTTCTGAGCAGGGCTGAAACAGAGGGGTTTTTAGACATGCAAAAGTCAAACACTGGAGCATTGTTTTCAGCAGTAAACTTCACAGGCATGTTTTGGGGACCCCTGAGGCCAATATAAACTTGTCTTAAAGGGTTAAAATATGTGACCTTTGAACAGCCAAACTCTGAACAGCCAAACTCAGTCTCCTCATGGAAAAAGGTAGTCAACATTACTGTTTTGCCATGGTTTTAGCCGACGAAACTAACACAGGTGAAGACACAAATACTAGAGTGATCATTTGTCATAATGCCATGCAGTTTGACAGTGAAGTGTGGGAACAACAGTGCAGACTGTAGTCTGTTAACACACTGATGCTCTCAAAAACGTCCAATGTGCCATCTGTGCACACTGACGTTATCACATCCCCACTGCTCCGTTTAACTGAACAACGAGATCTTTATATAGAACGCGTTCTAATACAAAATTATTTGTTCTTATCTTAAAATATTTCTGCCATTTAATTTGGTGAAATGAGGTTTAAAATTTCAATTGTAACAATTCTCAGAAATGTCAGGGTTAAATGAGGCCCAAGCCCATAAAGTTAATCCTGACTACTTTTAATATGACAGTGTTTCTGAAGGCCTGGTTATAATGGATTAAAAAGAAAAGTAATGAATGCATGCATTCACTAATCAGCCATGAAGGAACATGAGAGAATAACTGTGATTCTTTCTGCCAATAATTAAACACATTTAAAGTGAAAGTTGTTCTTGTGAAAAACAGCAGTACAGTTAAACCCTGGCTCCTTTGTGACCTCCCCATAGCTGACCAATCACTTTAAAAACCTGGAAGAAGGTTTTTGAAAGTAATAGAAAATGGCAAAACACAACCTCCTCTAAAATGACACTGAACAAGTTCAGCCGAGTGGACCTTTTTTATTGGAAATGGAATAGTTTCGGTCTCAAGGCTCTCAGGAGCACACATGTGACATTGTAAGCTGCTGTTTTCAGCATAAAACGCTCAACCAAGCTGAGGTTGTTTTTGCTCCCTGAGTGGTGGTGGGCATAAACGGCACAGGAGCTGATTAAGAAAGCCAAACATCTGCAGCTTAAGGCCCAAATATGTCTCCCAGGAGTTGGGCTAAATTAAGGACTAGATGGCCGTTGGTTCCACTTCATTTATTTTAATCACTGACCATGCTGGAAAAGACGCATTAATTAAAAGAGCCATAAACAGTCAATGTAACAGAAAATACAAACTGAACATTTCCTCCTCACAGATTATCACAAGAGTTCACTGAAATCTGTCACCTTGATGTGACCTGAAACCAAAGAATCCTCTTGAGCCAATCAGTACAAATTAACATCCATGTCCAGAATACTGTGGAGACTGGATGGCAAATCCTTCTTAGGGGAGTGCATGATGCACACTAGAAGCCTAGAATCCTATTAAAATGTTTCCATATACACTCACATCACTAACTCAGCAGTGGGAGCAAACTGGGGTTAAGTGTCTTGCTAAGGCCACAATTATAGGAGCTAGGATCAACAGAAGACCTAGGGTCCATTTGAAAAGTCCAAATATTACCTCCTAAATCCTTTGCTTTCCACTTTCTCTTAACCCCGGTGAAACACGTCACAGGAGTCAAGGAAAGGTGGGAGTAAGAGGATAGGAAAGGAGAACAGCAGTGATTAGGGAATCCAACCGCACTCCTACTATACTTTCTGCCTACCTACCTACCCACAACATGGTACAAGGTCACTATGGTCTTACAACATGTAAGGTTACAGTAATCTTTGACCTCCAAAATCTCATCAGTTCACCACCAAGTCTGAGGGTAAGACTTGAGGTCAGGGTGACTTTGACCTTCTATCCCCAAAATCCAATCAGTTCACCCTGGAGTCAGAGAGTACTAAGAGCAAAGTTTATGGAAAATCCCTCGAAGCATCCTAATGATATCTCGTTCAGAGGCCTAGTGACCTTGACCTTTAACCTCTAAAATGTACTCAGTTGCCCCATTAAAAGTAAGGTTTTAAAAAATTATCACAAACACTTAAGATTTTCTGATATTTTCCAGACAGTCCCCATGGTTCCCAAAGAATCAAAACAAAACAAAAACAGCCAAATTCCCTGTCTGCCATCACGCAAATCCATCTTGCAAAGCTCCTGGACCAATCAGTGTCATTTGAGGAGAATGTGGTGGTAGCTACAGCATAGTATAGCTAAACATCAAGCTGGTAAACAATCACTGCTGTAGTTTAGCGTGCATGTAGCTGTAGCATGAGTTTTTTTTTTTTTTTTTAAGATTTATTTTTGAGCTTTTTGGTGCCTTTATTAGATAGAGGAGGACAGTGGATAGACTTGGAAACAGGGAAGAGAGTGGGGAGAGACATGCGGTAAAGGGTTACAGGCCGGATTCGAACCCAGACCAGCCACATACATGGTGCGCGCCTTAAACCCTGACCATCTGCGCGCCCCAGCGTAAGTTTTTTTCATCAGAACTAAACAACATTTCTTATTTACAGAAAAGCAAAGAAATGCAATGAAATCTTTTCAAGGTAGAAAATATGTCTAAAAGATGTAATTATGGGTATGGTTTAGTTCAAGCAGGTAAACAATGGCTGCTGCCAGTGAAGCAATCAGCTCGAATGCAACTATAGCAGCAGTGTTTTGTTTCCAGAACTGGACAACATTTCTTTATCTAAAGAAGAGCAAAGAAACGCACAGAAGTCCAATCTGCTTCAGCATGAGTTTTATTCACCAACTGGCTCCACCGTTAGTAAACTATGACTGCTCCTCTCTGCCTAGCTCACATTGGATAGTATACCAGAGCATTGCACACCCACTTTAACTGTCTTGCCACTCTTATTGGCCTGTAATGAATGTGACTGCCAAAGCAGTTGTCCAACCATCCATCCATTCATTTTCTGTAATGCTTATCCTGTTTGGGGCCAGTCCACACCCTGGTTGCCAGTCAATCGCAGGGCTGACGTACAGAGACAGACAACCAGGCACTCTCACAACTACGGGCAATTTAGAGCCACCAATTAACCTCGAAAGCATGTTTTTGGTCTGTGGGAGGAAGCCGGGGTACCTGCAGAGAACCCATACATGCACAGAGAGAACAAGCAAACACCACACAGACAGGCCCTGACCGGGAAACAAACCAGGAAACTTCTTGCTCTGAGCCAACCGCGCTAACACCTTTCCCATTTACTTGAAAGGTTCTTCCCCTCTCAGACTGCAGATCATCTACCTGCAGCCTCAACTAGTGCTTTGTTTTGAGCAATGCAGAAACCTAATACCCAGGGACACTGGAGTGTGCTTGGCCTCATGCTGTCATTAACTAGCACCTCTTAGCTAATCAAAGACTGCAGCCTTGGAGCATGATTCAGACCAATCAGGAAAATCCGAACTTCAAATAAGACCCAGTAATATATCCCCTTTTAGCCTGCCTAATTCACTGTATGTCTCCTCTCATCGTAGTTACTAAAAGTCTATCCATTTTGCACAAAGCACTGCAGATGTTAGCTGAGCAGATGCTTTTTCTGGATTATGTAATCTCATGGTGGAATCCTCTGGAGTCATCTACATCTCCAGGAGAGGCCCACCTCACACTTTAAAACATTCCTGAGATATTGCCTTCACAAGGTATGACCATGAGGCCCAATGACCTTGACATTTGACCTCCAAAATCTAATCACTTTATCCTGGAGATAGACTTGACATTTCTGCTAAATTAGAAGAAAATCTCTCAAAGCATTCTTGAGATATCACATTCACCAGAGCGGTCCCAGATGGATGACCAGACATCCAGGAAAAAACTACGCCTCCGGCTCTGGATGTTGCTGGAGAGCAGGCATAAAGACGTCACAGAGGAAGCTGAATAAAGCGGGAAAACTGTAGCTGTTTGAGGCATTTACTTGATGCGGATTATTGAGAAATGCCACATTTGTAATCTTTCTGTGTCGCTGTATAAAAAATTTCTCCATAAGAAACGCCTCGATGATGATGAGATCCATCGTTCAAAGTTGGTTAACTTGTAGATTTCATGCGAGACGGATGGCTGCGTTAATTAAGATGATTGATGGATGCATGAAAATCATCCAAAGTGATCCATTTTCATTTTAAGACACCAAAACTTAAGACAAGCGTAAAATCCCATCTGGATTTACTGCTAAAACATGCCCTCTAACACTCTCAGAAACACTCAGTGAGCAGTTTGTTTGTTGAGAGCTGAATATTCAAACATTTGGAGCAGCCTTTCGTGCTGTGTTTGCTATACAAATGAGAAACAACATACTAATGATTTACATTGAATTCTTAACTTGTTTACTGCAGTCAAAGCCAATTACCAGACAGCAGAGAGGAATATTCAGACAGAGTTAAAGAGGGTGAAGAAAAATTGGTCCGACACTGAAATTCCTCACAATAACTTGCTCAAGTCGGTGCCAGAGGGAAGTTTCACTTTTACCATCTAACTCCCACACACACAAGCATTAAAATGCAGGTTCTCAGCAGGCAGGAGCAGCCTCACTTTATCTTTTTAGCCTTGAGTTAAACCCAGAGAGGGACAGGAGGAGGTGAGAAAGACAGCTGAGTCCCTTTCACACATGAACTACTGACATTTTCAAGAAAAGTTAAGGACATTCAGGCACTGGTATTTTCATGATCTGCCCTTTCACACATGTATCTCTCAGTAGGAAATTATCAATGGTCAACATGCACTCACAACCTTAAACACTCAGGTCAAGGTGGTGGATGGGGATACAGTACTTCTAGAGAAGGAGTCTAAATGTTAATTCTCAGCAACGTAATCAAGAGCATTTCCACAAGACAAGTCAAAAATTGCTTGCAGTGAATGTTGTGAATTTTTCTGACCGTTAGATTCTGGCCCCTTTTACACTGACTGCTAAAAGCAGGACTTCTACTCACTGTTAAACTGGGGGCTGTTGTAAATGTGACAAAGGAGTAACAGTGGGGTGATCCTATTTCATATAATAAAGTGGCATCACTGTAAACATCAGAGCTGGCAGGGCAGAACAGCAGTGTTACTATATAGATCTATAAAAAAGCTCATTTATGCTGAAGTGTAACAGCTGTTTCTGACTAAGTGAGAGGTGGCAGTGCACATAGAGACAAACAGCCAGGCACAATCAAACTCACACCAACATTTAGAGTCACCAGTTAACCTATCAACCATGTTTTTGGTCTGCGGGAGGAAGCCGGGTACTCAGGGGGACCATGCAAACTGGTCACAGAATGGCCTTAGCCAGGATTCGAACCAGAAACCCTCTTGCTGTGAGGCAACAGCACAACTGTGCAGCCCAGCTACAGAAATGCGTTGGTCTAATTCGGTGGTTCCCAACCTAGGGTCCAGGTACCCCTAGGGAGCGCTAAAGATCTTGAGGGGGCGTGGGGCCCTGTCTGCTTTGACCTTGTCAAACTTGGATGTAGATATCTCTGGTAAAAGGCTAAAACCTTGTAACACCAAAATCACCACTTATCAGGGAATGAAAAAAGCTGTATCAATTAATTAATTGAACACTGAATGCTCAAGTCAGCATCTTTTGACACTTTTTAATTGCTTTAAAATTGGTTCAAACCCACTGACATATGTAAAGGGTCAACTTTAACTGTTGCTGGAGCTTTATGTTTCTGTATTGTTTGAAAGAAACCATGTTCACTTTGTTGTACAGAATGCATTTATTTTGAAAACTTCCTAGATCAGGTAGACAATGAATCGTGCCACTTAAAGGAAGATTTTTGAGGTAAAACTTGTGGAGAAAGACAGCTGTGACACCGCCACAGCTGTTACGCAGCAAGCGCGCATCCAGTCTGAAATAAGCATTAGGCAACAAATGATTCCTCTTGTTTTCTTTTCTGTTTTGTATACACAGTGGACTAGTTTTCATTTAGGAAATGAAGAATGGATTAGAGCAGAGTTGGGATGTCCTATAGTTAAAATGCAACCTTCTTGAGGTTTGTGTGAAGTGGGCACTTGCATGGAGTCTGTTAAGCACTTTTTAAAGACATGTTGTTCTGATGTATACATATTTTTTTTTTTTTTGGCAGAAAAGGAAAAAAATGCACTTATCTGAATTTTTCCCCTGCTTTATTTAGGAATTTTCACTCTTAAAATACACAAAATCTTTAAGGAATTTTCCAAAGTTTTGGGGGAGTTTTCTGTGGGCATTTTACCAGAAACTCTTGGCAATGTTCTCTGAGACTTTTCTTGTAAATCTAAGGAAATTTCACAGGGGACTATGAATGTCTGAATTTTCATCAGCAATTATCAGGACTTTCAACAGGAACGTTTAGATTCAGTGCAAAAGTTTAACAGAAACGCTTTGTTGTTCTGCTGTTAAAGACAACCAATATAAAAGGGCTTGCCTGCTTCAGTCTCATGTAGGTTAACCCTGACTTGTACAGACATATTGCCAGGAGCTGCCAGGAAAGTCCACCTAAAATTAGTTGGAACGGCTTAGACCATTCAGGGTCAAAATGCAGCCTCTTGGGAAATTTTCCGAAGCGCATGCATGAGAGGGGCTCTGGGTAGAAACAGAAGACCTAGAGCAGTGGTTATTAACTGGTCTTGCCTCAGGACCCACCAGCACTTCCTTAATACCAAATGTCGACCAACTTCCAAAAGCTCCGTGACCCACTTCTGGGGTCACAACCCTCCGGTTCAGAAACAGTGCTTTAGAGAGGAAAGAGAAAGTGAGAGAAAAAGGAAATGAAAGATAAACGACACAGGCTGAAGGAAGTTTCTAGTTCTCCTCCAGCTGTGATTACATTCGCTGCTTTCTGTCTGTCAAACAGATTGCTCCCTCCCACACACGGAGAGACAGACACATAAACACAAAGGCAATAAAACACCCAGAGGTTAGATGGATTCTGACTGCTTTCACTGCAGACAGCCTCAGCTGCAGATTTACAACTTTATCAGCGGCTCTTATGAAGCAGCCTGAAGGATCACACAGGAATATAAGATTTTACCGTCGACTGTTACAGTCTTTAAAAAGCAGTGAGAGCAGTGGAGAGGCTCTTATGAGGATGAATGTGAGCATCTTAAGCTTTGATTCCCTCCAAGTTTCCCTGCTTCTATGAATGAATCAGTGAGAATATTCCCCCTCCATGTCTCACCCTGAAACACTATCTAACATTTAAAACAGGATGAATACAACATGAGCAGAAGGACCGACGGCTCTGCTGCCTGTCTGAGCTTTACTATATCTAAAAGAGGAGTATAGGCATGTTGGCATGTTTCATTCAATTTGATTAAATTCAAACAACTTTATTGATCAGGGGCAGCTGTACCCTGTGTCTTTCTCAGCTGGGATCTGCTCCAATCCTGTATAACCTAGTATGAGTTAAGCCATGTAGTTAATGGATGAATGGATGGTTCTACAATCAATAATAGATGTTTTCCAAATATAGACATTTAGTGATAAAAAATGAAAGAAATTTCTAATGGATCCCATGTGCATCATATGGAACATGTAACTTAGGAGTAACAGCAAAGTCAAGCTTCATCTGCCTTTTATAAATGCTGCCAACAGCACTTTAAAAACCTGCTGACAGACAGGGAGCTCTGTGGAGCATTAAAGGGGTATTTTGCTATTTTTTTAGTTTGGTTGTATATGGTACTTGGTGGTATTATTGCCATTTGCCTGGGACTTCAGTGAGTACTGCCCCTTCAAACAGGACACGCTTGGGGAAAAAGCCAACAAAAGCTGCACCACCGAATTTAACGAGTTTAAGGCAAAGATGGGCCAAAAAAAACAAACAAACAAACAAAAAAACAATATTGGCTCCATTGTACGCTATATTGGACATTTTTGAAGCGTTTTATCTTCACCCAGAAAGCCTCTGTATTTGGCACTATTTTGCAATGCGATCTTCGGCTGACCGCTACATGCTGTTCTGCCTCAGCATATCTGAACAGCTGCTTGCTTTTGCACGCTTTGTCTGAGGAAACAAGTAAGTCAGCTAAAACAACACTAAAACAAGTGATTTTGACATGAGTGATGATGATGTGTTGAGAAACTTTAATGAGACGGAGGACAAAGGACCAACTTCTACAGAGGAAGAAAAATTTTAGTGGAGACTGGTTAGCTTCAATCTAATTGTCTGATCTGTGTAATTATCATCCAATGGCTGATTAATAGACAGGCTACAGTTGGCATGATAGTTTTACTTTCTGTAAAACTTGTGTCAGCTGTTGAGGTGGAAAACTGAGCTGAAATAACTAGTTTGAGCTTAATTTGGTGTTTTTTTTCTCTGACAAAACCTGCGGATGCAAACAGCTGCTCAGATACACATAGGTGTAAGAGCACGTAGCCAGTCGGCAAAGCTTGCATTGCAAAATAGTGCCAAACTCTTAGGCTATCTGGGAGAAAAATAAAACCCTTAGAAACGTTTGATAGAGCATACAATTGAGCAAACATTGGTTTTTGGCTACCTTCAACTTGCTAAATTATGCGCTGCAGCTATACCTGTATGTGGCGCTAGAGAGTCTAGCTTCCCCAAGCACGTCCTGTATGAAGCGGCAATGCACACAGAAATCTCTGGAGGCTACCTCAAAAAAAAAACAAACAAACAAAAAAAAACCTTGAAAAATACAGAAATATTGATTTCAGTGAAAAATTGACCTATTCAATGGAACTTAAACCTTAAAATTAAAAATATTTCTTCTCATTAAACAACAGGAGAGTTCATGGGGACAATCATGACAAAATGCTTGAATTAAAACAAAAAATATGTTCTTCTCAAGAGAAAAGCAAGTAAACTAGCTGTAGTTCAGACCTACCTAACACTGGAGGATGATTAAAACCTCTGCAGATGTGAGGTCATCAGTTCTGCTAAAACTGCACAAACCTCTTTCACCTCATAAGGTGAGGCATTATAGTACATTTATATGAAATGTCAATATGTTCTACTGGAGATTAATAATTAATTTCTGCAAATATCAATATTAAATGTGTAAGGTATCATCTGCCAATTCAGATATCATGGGGATGATACACATCCCTAGATCTTAGACCAGTTTCCATCCATCCATGTTTTATACCCCTTATCCCGCTGGGGGTCGTGGGGGGTGCTGAAGCCTATCCCAGCTGTCATTGGGTGAGAGCTGGGGTACACCCTGGACTGGTCACCAGCCAATGGCAGGGCTGACATACAGAAAAAGAGAAGGAAAAAAACCCTGGCATTTGAAATGCAGAACAAAATTGAAAGTATTTTTAACTAAAAAAAGACAGTTCCTTTTTATAAATGCATGATTTTTTTAGCCGTATTATAATGCAAAGATTTTCATAAGTAAATACATATTGAAGAACAAGAACTGGAGATTGAAAAAGAACACGTCTCCTTTACAAAAGTAACTCACTGAACATTTTCTCAGTTGCCAGTTCTATAAGTTGTATCTCTTCCTATCTGAACACTGATACATCAGTGAGGAGGAATTTCCTGTCTCCCATGAGTAAATTTATCTAAGACCTACAAGGCCAGGGTAATGGTCACATGTTTCTCTAAAAGCAGACTATGATTCACTTCATTATAACTCACTTATGAGAACACACAGATACCTCAGCTGTACAGATAATTTCTATTTCTAAAAAGCCCAAGGTTGATCTGAGCAGACGTTCTTGGTAACAAGGGGCCAAAATCTCCCTCATATCTCACTCATATTCCAAGCACACATGTCCCCTCTTCCATCTTGGAGCAGGGTTGAGGATGTTTACATTACAGACATGAGTTTAGACCATGTAGCATGAAGGGATAGCCTTATATGGTAGAGGGACTCTGTCCTTGTGTGAATAAGATAAATGTGAAACACTCGGAAGGGCCTGGCAGAACTGATTTGGCATTATACTGCACTCTATTTGAACTATGTTTTACCTGTAGGTCAATTCTCCTTGATAGAGCTATATAAACTGGGGTGTCCCTAGGTGACTAAATTTAAAGTACATTCATTGCATTTAGGCAGTTTGCAGCTGTGCACAAAGTAGCTGGAATTAGGGTCAGCACCTTAAAATCTGAGGCCATGGTTCTCTGCCAGAAAAAAGTGGACTGCTCTCTCTAGATGGAGAGTAGTCTTCAAGGAAAGGACTTCAAGTATCTTGTTTATGAGTGAGGGCAGAACAGACCAAAAGATTGGTGTATTGGTTAGTGCACGATCAGCATTACTGCAGACATTGTACCGGACCATCGTGGTGGTGAGGGAGCTGAACCAGAAGGCCAAACTATCAATTTTCTGGTTAATTTTTGTTCCAACCCTCACTTATGGTCAAGAACTTTGAATACTGGCTGAAAGAATAGGAACACGGACACAAGAGTTCAAAATGAGATTTATGTAGAGGCTGACTGGGTTCAGCTTTAGAGACAGAGTGAGGAACATGGACGTCTGGCCGAGAGCTTGAAGTGGAGCAGCTGCTCCTTTACTTTGCAAAAAGTCAGATGAGGTGGTTCAGCTATCTGAATAGGATACCTCCTGGTCGCCTCCCTGTGGAGATCTTCTAGGCATGTCGAACTGATGGAGACCTTGGGGCAGACACAGAACTTGCTGCAGAGATTATGTACACCTGACCTGGCCTGGTATGGCTTGGACTGACTTGCTTAGCCTTAAACAAAAATCTCTGACCAATTTTCTATCCAATCCAATCCAATCCAATCCACTCCAGACCAAGCCAATCAAGACCAATTCAATCCAGTCCAATCCAAACCAGTCCTATCCAATCTGATCAAATCTACTCTCGGTCCAGTCCAGTCCAAACAAGTTCAATCCAATGAAGTTGTCTCCAGTGCAATCCAATCCAGTCCAGCCCAGTACGACCCAATCCAATCCAATCCAATTCATTATTGTCCACTCAAAAAACAATATAATTTTTCCCCAAGTCAGACTTGTCCAGTCCAAATCAATCCAATCCAATCCAAATCCAGTCCAGTCCATTCCAGCCCAATCAAATCAAGTCCAGTCCAGTCCAGTCCAGTCCAGTCCAATCCAAACCAATCTATTTCAATCCAACTCAGACTTATCCAAACCAATTCAGTCCAATCCATTCAAGTTTAGTTCAGAAGTCCAGTTCAGTCTAAACCAGTCCAACCCTATTCTGTCCAATCCAATCTAGTCCAGTCCATTCAAATCAGAGCCAATGCAATCTGAATCCAATCCAATCCAATCCAATCCAATCCAATTCAAACCAAACCAGCACAGTCCTGTCCAGTCCAATCTAAAACAATCAAATTTAATCCAATTTAGAATTGTCCAGTCCATGCCAGTCAAATCAAGTCCAGTCCAATCTCTTCCTGAGCATGTACAGTGCTTAACAAATTTTTTATTAGACCACCTGTCATATTTGTCTTAGAGACCATCCAGCATCATGAAGTGCTTTAATGCAGACTCTTTCATTTTCAGTGAGCTCTCACATTTTACTATTTTGAACAGGAATGAGGGATTTCAAACTGAATTCACCCAAGTTTGAGCCGGCTCACTGGGCTTCTCTGAGAAGTCAGAAATTAATCAAGCATAACATTCAACCACTAAAACTCATTTTTCTGTTCAGGAATGCAAGTAAATAACTATAATTTGACATATTAATCAAGAAATATTAATGTGCTTTACTATTTTTTCAGTTTTTTTGTAAATCAGTAAAATTGAAAATTCATGGATAACAATAATAATTATATTTTAGCCTTAAAAATATCATTGGGTTAAAGAGCTTCTACATATTAGTGTATTAACCATTGCAGAAACATAAAAAAATGATTGTGGTAATTACCAATGCTGTTAATGTAGGGCAGCTGTAGCATAAACCTTACTTTGGTTAGGGTTAGGGTGGTCTAATAAATTTGTTAAGCACTGTATTTCATTGCTCTGGTCAAAGCTCATTTATATCCTTCCTTTATGTGCAAAATCAGATCTGTGAATTTTACAAGCTACAACTGTTACTGCCCATATACTCAGGCCACCTGCTACATTGGGGTGGATGTTACAAAATGACTATATCTGGGAATGCTGTCTCAGACCTGGACCATTCCTTCACCCTTACTCTGTCCGTCCTCTGCATAGCTGCTCTATTGTAGTCATCTGTGTCTGTGACTAACAGGTTGACTAACATCATATATATGCAGCTTCAAAACTGACACTAAGGACATTTGAGAAAAAGTCAGGAATATAGATTAAATAACTGCAGAATGTGGATTGTCTCTATACATATGCATTTTAAATACAGATCATTAATGAGGCACCTTTTTTTATTAATCTGAAACAGTCTACATACAGCTGTTTAGAGTGATCTGAAACTACAAGATGATCTGTTCACCATGCTGGTCCTAAACAGAGTGGAGATCGCAGAACCATTGGCTGGAACTGCAGCCACATCTGGTGGTTGGTCATTGTGTTTATAGCGTACACACGACATGCGACGGACATTGTTAGCCTTAATGATTGGAAATGTAAAAAAATTAGTTAAACTGGCCAGTAATTCTGCTGCCAACGGGTGAGGGTGATGATGTTTTGTCAACTTCCTGCACATAGCCCTCGGAAAGAAACTAGTTCAACTTAGGTCATCACAGTCTCCTGATTGTCACCTGGGTTATCATGCTTGGTGAACTTCCTGTACAACAAATACCTGTATCATATTACAGTCAGAGAATATTGTGTGGCGGATGTATCAGTCTAGCTATTTTATGTCAGGTCAGTTTTTACATTCTTCAATCAGTGATATTTTTGCCTGGGGCAATTTTCAACCAAGTCTTAAAAGTTATGTAACATCAGGAGAGCAAAGTGTGTCTGAGGCTTCGGACTCCCCACAGGGAACAACCTTGCCGGTCAAATGATGAAAAAATTTCATCATACTTGGCCACAGCCACTGACAATCTACTGAAATCCTAAAACATCATGTGTTTCCTCTCAGATAAGGCTTTCCATTTCCTTTGCAATTTCCCATTTTGTCGTTTTCAATTTTATCACCACCACAAGGAGGGGGCTTTTTAAAATAGAGTTCTCCAGGCTGGACATAGAGCTTGTTAAAAAATATCTGTATCTGTGTGACAAATTTGATGATCCCTGTGCCCCACTATTATCTCTTCTTCTGTCTTTGTTACTTGTTTCACCACAGTTATTGTCAGTGCACAAGTTATTTAAATGCCAGCCTTGTTTCCCTGTCTAATGGTTATCTTGTTAATTTTTAATGATGCCATACGGTCACACTGTTGCTGGCATTAATTTGCATGTCCCTGCAATTAAAACAGTAGAGCAGCCAGAGTCCTGGTGGTTTTAATTCGAAGTTTCTAGTCGGTGACTTTTTCAGTCCAGGAGGTGAAGCCAATTAACTCAACCAGGGTTTTGGATAAGGACTGTGGTTATTTTTGGCCTCAGTCTGAGGATTTCTGCTCTTACTGTGACTTGAGATAGGAGAGAGGTAAAGTTAGCACTCTTACAGAACCATATCTTAAATTTCAAATCCATGAATACATATTCTAATGCACCCTCATAAAAGTCATTAGAAAAACAGTTATTTATGTGAAGGGGTAACTGCACGGGAAAAAGAGGAATTATTAAAAAGTTCAAACAGCAACTGTCCCTCAGAATAAAACCCAAGACATGTAGTGGCATTGAAAGCGAACCCCCTTGGAACACTTTGGCTTTTTTGACAATAGAAATACTGCTAAATACTCTTTAATGTCAAAGTGAAAACAGATTTCTACAATGTAGAAGTGTCAGTTTAATAAAAATATGTAGGTAAAATTAGTGACTGCATAAATACTCACCTACTTCAGAGTGGCTGACCTAATTCAACAGAGGTTCAGCTAATAGTAGTCTCACAATTAGTCAAACGGGGAGCACCTGAGTGCAGTGAATGTGTCTCAAGTGATTGTAATATAAAGACACCTGTGTCTGAAAAGTCCAGTCACTGGTTAAACAGTATTCCTGGCTGCCGTTACACCATGAAGTAAAAAGAATACTCTGAGCAACTCAGAGAAAAAGTTGCTGAATACGACACCTGCTGCCTCGGTTCTTCACCAGTCAAAGCTCTATGGGAGAGTGGCAAAGAGAAAGCCACTGTTCAAGAAAACTCATATCAATTTTCGACTAGAATTCACCAAAAAGCATGTTGGAGACTCCATAGTCAAGTGTAAAAAAGTTCTCTGGTCTGATGAGACCAAAATGGTGCTTTTGATGCTATATTTAGCAGACACCAAACACTGAACATCCCCACAAACACACCATCCCCATTGTGAAGCTAAGGGGTGGCAGCATCATGCTGTGGGGATGCTTCTCGGCAGCCGGTCCTGAAAGGCTTGTAAAGGTAGAGGGTAAAATGAATGCGGCAAAATATAGGAAAATCAGTGGAGGAAAATCTTATCCAGTCTGCAAGAGAACTGTAGCTTGGAAGAAGATTTATTTTCCAGCAGGACAATTTATGCTCTGTACTGGCAGAGGCAAAGCCCAGACCACTATGCAGTAGAGAACAGACTGACTTGAAGGGGGTTAATATTTATTCAGTCACTTATTTCTTAATTAATTGGCATTAATTTAAAGAAATCTGTTTTTACTTTGACATTAAAGAAGTTTTCAAATTATTTTAACTATGATTGATTTATAAAATCAATTAAAGGGGTTAAAATCCAAGGGGGTGAATACTTTTCATTATCAACTGTAGATGGTTTCACTTGTATTTCATGTCAAACCCTAACCCTAACCCAGACTGCCTGGCATCCAGTAAAATAAAAATATCAACAATCAACTAAAATAAAAACAAGATTGAGTTTTTCTACTCCCACTGTCACGGCTGTACACATGTGCCTCTGCATTCTCTACAGTGTCCATGTGTAACAGCAAGTGTCAGGTCCAAAAGCTCTGTATGCATAATCTGGCTAATTGTATTTCCTTCCCTGACTAAAGTGTAAACCAAAATTCTGGGCCAAGTATTGATTATTTTTAGGAGTTGTATGCCTATAAGCTTGCCAGTCTGCTTTCAGAAGTGGTAAGTGGTCCATTCTCTGACGAAGGCTTCTGCAGAGTTCAACAGCTGAGCAGACTTGGCGGACTAAAAGTTCTTCAGAACACTGGATTTCAGCAGAGAACTGAAGTGCCACATGATGAATATTCAAACATAACCAGTATGAAGACTGTCCAGATAGAAAAAGGAGATACTCAATGTCAGCGCAAACTGCTGGGTAATGGAGTGAAAAGTCAAGTGATGGCATAGAGAAAGAGAGGGACAGAGGGAGAGGGAAGAATAAAACTCATGTGTGGGAGGAAGTAGAAGAGCTGTGAGCCAGTCATTTAAAAGGCCCTTTAAACCAGTTACACAAAATAGCCAGGGTATATTCATGAAAACAGCGGTCAGGGTTCAAACCTGCAAAAACCCAATTCACTCAGCTCTGCTTAAGGTCAAAAGACCAATGTTTGAAATACGTATTCATGTACAAACCCACACTTACAAAAAAATTGGAACGTTTTATAAGCTGTGAGTAAAAAATGTTAAAATTAATATATCTTTTTGGGAGAAAGACACACATTGTCTTAATCTGATGCCTGAAACACATTCCAAAACAGTTGTGACAGAGCATGTTTACGCCTGTGTTACATCACCTTCCTTCTAAACTATGTAAGCATCCTGGGACTAACGACACAAACTGATAATGGAATTCTTTCCCATTTTCCTTGATGTGCATCGTAAGTGGATCAACACTGCTGGGTTTCTGTTGTCATATTTTGTGCTTCATAATGTGCCATACATTTTCACTAGGAGACAGATTTGGACTGTACGCAGGTCAGACTTGTACCTTTACTCCTTCATGTGAAGCCATCCTGTTGTAACTCGTGCAGAAAGTGGCTTGGCATTGTCTTGCTGAATTAAGCAGAGACGTATCTAAACAAGACGTCTGGGTGAAAAGCACATGCTGCTCCAAAACCTGTACATCCCTCTCAGTGCTAACGGCACCTTCTTAGATGTGTAAGAAACCCATGCCATTGGCACTTATACACCCCCACACCATCACAGATGCCGACTTTTGATTTTTGTGCTGATTACAATCTGGATGGTGTCTTTCCTTCTGAACTTGGAGGACATGGCCACTCAAAGACCAACTGAATATCAAACTTTAACACCAGAGGCTTTCAGGAGAAGCAACCTCAGCTCAGACAGAACTGAGTCAACAGTTAGAAGGAAAACTCAGTGAATGAAAGGTCTGAGAGTATTAAAAAGTAAAGTCTCTGTCCTGTCGCTGGTGGAATAAATGCAGAAGAGACACGGCTGTTTTTGTTGGCTGTGAGTTAAATGACAGAAAAAAACAGGAGAGCTCTTAGGCAGAAGTTCTCAACTTTTGAAGCAGACACACAGTGAATGAAGTCACACCCACAAAAGCAATTCATCACTCTTCACTGACTTTGTGTTGTCTGAAGGTGACACCTTGAAACTTTCATCTGCTTGCAAAAGGAAGAGATGCTTAAAAGCTGTCGTGTGAAGGGGTGCAATTTCAACATGGTGATAAAATGACTCTGAACATCAGAACAAGCAAAATAACCCTTAAAAGGGTGGAAATGGAAATAGAAAATAGCTGCAAAGCATAACTGAGAAATCCTTTGACGTTTTAATTTGGAGGCTTGCAAAGCGATGCTAGGCTGGTTTTCATCTCTCTCAGGTTAAAAGATGATCTTACCAGGAGATTTATGAAGAAATTGTACATTTAAAAACACTTCACTGCTAGATGTTTGATGCAGGGTTCGTACAACTTTGCAAAGGCTAAGTTCAGGTATTTTAAAGCTTTTCCAGCAACTGACAGCAAATGTAATTTGTGTATTTATACAAAAATATATACTAAAAATTAACTTTAATAACTTTACTTAATTGTCATGTTAAAAAAAAAAAAATTATTCAATAATTGATAAAAATTGTTTTGAAATGGCCGTCTATGGAAGGATGACAGATTATGAGACAACAAAATAGTCATGTGCCACATGTGTCACCTGTAAGTAGACCTCACATCCTATTTAAACCAATCAATAAATCTTTATTTGTATAGCTCCAATCAATAAATCTTTATTTATATAGCTCCAATCAATAAATCTTTATTTGTATAGCTCCAATCAATAAATCTTTATTTGTATAGCTCCAGTTCATAACCAGTGTTATGTCAAGACACTTTACATAGAGGGCAGGTCTGGACTGTTTATATAGACCTGACATTAATCCACCATGAGCTCAGCATCAAACAACATTGAGCAAAGTTACAATGGGAAAGAGAAACTTCCTTTTAGCAGGCAGAAATCTCCAGCAGAAACCAGATTAGTGCCTAACTTCCATCAGCTAAGGCTGTATTTTTGTTGTTATGGGATAGAGGGAGATGCAGGAATAGGGAAGCCAGAAATATTCAAGTTAAGAAGAGGGAGATGCAGAAAGACAGAAGAAGGAGATGCAGGAAGAGAGGAGAGGGAGATGTGGGGAGAGAGAAGAGGGAGATGCAGAAAGACAGAAGAGGGAGATGCAGACAGACAAGAGTGAGATACAGGCAAAGAGAGAAGAGGGAGATGCAGGAAGAGAGTAGAAAGAGATGTAAAAAGAAAGAAGAAGACAAAAGAAAGAAGAGGACGATTTAGTAACTGAAAAGAGGGAGGATGCAGAGAAAACAGGAAGATGATGAAAAAAGAGGGAGACATACAAATAGAGGACAGTGAGATACAGAAAGAGAAAAAATGCAAGCATTTTCAGGATTTCGATCATGCGTACAAACTCTGTAGGTGGGGTTGGTTTTCCAAGAAAAGCAAGTAAAAATGTCATATTTAGATAAACCATAAAAGTTTTGGTTTGTTGATAAATTCTGTCCTTTCTGGTAGAAATGAACAGATTGAATAATTAATCTACTCTGCTATGTGCAGAATTATGGTTTAGAAAGAAAAAGAATCGTTTCCTTTAAAGCTACAATATGTAGAATTTCCACACTGAAATGGCTAAATTTGTTAAAAATAATTACTCCAATTAAATACATTTTGTTGGTTGAGTTCTTACAAAAACATCAAAATAAGAGAAATTCTTAATTTTTATAGCGGTGACAGTCAATTTATTTACAGGGCAGTCACCATGACAGGGTCTCAATGATTCAAACCGGTGCTGTGGAAATACCTGCTCAAACATCAAAGACAGCAGAACAGGAACTGCTACTGGAGGCTGCCGCTATGTTGCCGTACCTTATTCCTGTTTTGTGATGCTTTCTTGTGAAGGATCGCGATTATCCTCCACCATTGGCTTTAAGTTCTGCCATCCAAGCCCCTGTTACACTGTGGCTCCACTAGACATTACCAAGCTGCAGAGAGACAAGCTCCTCAGCTCCAGTCACCCCCAGCCTTATATAGAGCTGAGGGCGATTCAACAAAACCTGCACTCCACTGAATGCATTCACTACACAGTACACTAATGTTTACATTTCCTGGATACATTTTACAAAATCGGGGAGAAAAAGCACTAGAAATGGTCATCTTGGTTTGCACTACAGGCAATCCTAGAATGCCTCGCTAATTCTTAGCAGTGCAAAACAGAAAGGACACTTTCAACGGCTCTGCCCTTTCACTGTGAAATTCATCCATGAAAGTAATGTCTAGTAAATTCTCAGTGTGGAGTGCAGTCTTCCATGAAAGAGAAAAAGAAAAGTAAGCAGCAGAGGTGGGTGGAGATGGGCTATGCATCTCGTTGTTTTCTGTTACTGTTTTGATTGAGGGACCGTGCCTTTAAATAAGCACAAATTTTGTATGAATCTCTGAAGAGGAAAATGTACCAGTGGGATCTGTGGTGAAGAGACCTAAACCGGTTTGTTGATTAAAAAATAATGTTTAGTTTTCAGATGCATCAGGGTGGAAATCAATAAATACTGAGGATTTCTTATCTCGGATATATTGCTTCATGCAGACACAAACATTTCACTTGCTCTGAATCATATATACTGTATATAGGTCACTTGGGTGGTTCACTCAAAGCTTCAATACAGATTGCTTAAAATCTCCAGCATACGAATACACCATAGGGTTGATGTTTGTGCACTCCACTCTTCTTTCATGTAAGTTTTCTTGCTTGTCTTTTAAGCCAGAAATCTCAGCATTTTCAGATCTTAAACATACAGTCTGCATGTTGACATCTTTCTTTTTTTATATTTTCTAAAAACAAGCCTTCATATGTACCTAAGGTTCATTCTTCTTCATATACCTCATACACATAATTAAGTGGCAGTCTGGCACACTGAATCCTTCACAATCACCTGACAAATGTATATTATTAATTTGGTGGTCTATTTTAGCTGAAAGATATTTCATCTTCCCTCTGCTCCATCATTTTCAGCTTTGCCCTGCTCCAGGACTGAACTGTTGTCAGCTCACCACCATCCTGGCAAATACCTGCAGGCTCAAACCAGGGATGTTTAAGATGTTATTGCACCAACTTTCATCATTCTGCATGTAGAATATCTGAGCTAGACCTAAACAATGTTGCATGCATAGGGCAGTACTGCAACTGACATTTTAAACCACTGCAAATAAGAAGTACTTGACTGAAATGCAAACTCAAAAACAAACAAAAAAATCTTGTCCTGTAACTTCTTCCTTTTTCTGGCCTCATCTTCCAATGAATAATTCTTAAAGGTGATGAAGACCAGAGGTAAGCTCAAAATCAGGATTTTCTCACCTTCACTTTTATACAGAAACCGTTATTTCAAATGTCAGCTGATCCCAAAGGGCCCCCCTGACTGCTTGGGCCTTTAGGCCTTTATGCTCTGAAGTCTCTTTGAGGAGTGACTAAATTCCAGTGTTTGGGCAAAAGTGAATCCACCCTGGGATTAAAAAAGTGTCTTGGACTGGACTGTCAAAGTTGGATGTTAGAGGGGAATTATTTCACCCTTGAGTTGAAAGCATTCCGGTTATGGAGAGTTGGTGACTTTCAGGGTACTGAAGTTGCTCTGAGTTTTTGAGTCAGAAATCTAAATTCAGGATGACATAACTAACTGGCATCTTAGGGTTTCAAGATTAACTGGCATGCACCACAAGACATGTTCACTGACTCCTACTGTCCCAGAGCCATAGCATCTACAGTCTAAGCTGTTTCAGATTTGTGTTTTCGTTATAATATTAATTCTAAGTTGCTATGCTATAAACCTCATTGAAAAAAAAAAACACAACAACAACAGCAACAAACAAACATGCTTTACTTGGGATGTTAGGAAAAAGAACTACACTACTCACCATCTTACAGTGTCACAGCGACATCTCTGATTGGTAGAGACTGCTGCTGGCTGCTAAATTTCAGCTACTGGCTGCTAATACTGAGGTTAATTGTCATGGAAACAATGGGTGGTAACCATTAAGGTCTGTGCTAATGAAAACTAGCACCGTATATGTCACTAGCCACCAGATAAACAAATAGAAACATCTCATTCTTGGACCTGTGTTTCAATACGCAGATTTTTAACACAAATCTACAACGTGCTCAAATGACTTGGATCCAAACTGATCAACAATGCTACTAAATAACATCTGTACAGAGGTTTCCTGCTGGGAAAAGTGCTTTTGAGTTTACTTATTCTTTAAGTTGTCCTGCCATGTTTGGTACTGCTGGTGGTTTCAATTCTAAAACGACTCAAGTGCACTAATGGCAGGAGGAGGAAAACAAGAAAAGAGAGCACTTCAAGTGGAGTGCTGCCTATAGCTCTACTCCCACAGATCAGAGTGTTTACACCTGCCTGACAGCATCTGAGAGCCAGCCAGAGGCAAGAAAGTCTATCAGAGTGTGTTCTACCACCTTTCTTTAAAGCAAAAATACCCATCTGAACACACCCAGTCATAGTGGCCCCATCAGAAATAATCCTGTACACACTATTAATACATTTATTCAGTCTTTTCTTTTTCTATGAAAAATATTAAATGATTTTCATTTCTTTCTTTTCGCCCACAAAACGTCACATCCGGTTTGCGCTGAGGGGGAAAACTAACCGCTTTCCACAATGCAGAGGAACTGTTGTGTACCCTTTTGCACAAAAGATAAGTTAAAAAAATCCAAATCTGAAGTTTTATATTCTATCAAACCGAAGCACAGACCCGAGGAGAAGAACGTGATCAAGTGATCTGGCGGGAGGATGAGTTTGGTTGCCTGTGGGATCCAAAGTCCAAACATGTGTACGTCTGTAGTCAGCACTTCATTACAGGTATGACAATGTTATATTCACCTTATTTAAACTGTTTTAGATTTGTTTTGTAGTTAACATGAATGTTCAATTACTAGTTTTACGAGAAGTTAACTAACTACTACATTATGCGGGCTACCATGCCTCGTTTCAAAAGCTTATAAGTATACAGCGTAATTAGTGTGAGATGAAGCACAACTCCGACAAAGCCACTTGTAAAAAAAAACTATGTAAGAAAAAAGTCTACACGCACATCCAAGCCTAGGTGGGCAGGTGCTGAGTCGAAAAAGAGACTGACATGATACAGAAAGACATCTCGCACACTGCAGGGCTCCAAAAATATAATTATCTATTGCACCAATGTTGGTGCAATAAATAACATCTTTCTGTTCCAAAAAAAAGTTATGTTCCTTTCAGGGACCGATAGTTTTTGAGGCTGTTGTGTGTGTAAATCCCTGCGTGATATACCGAGTCATCAATGCTGTGCTGCAGGCGAGGGGGAAAGGATTGTTTTCCCCCTCAAAATTCCCCACCCCAATCTATGATGCAACTGTGACGCGACACCGACTGTATCTATTACAAAGAAATAAAGAGAAGAGATATTGAAGAAGACGGTAAGTATGGCCTCTGAATTTGCAAATGCAGAGGACAAGGGAATGTTTTGCACTTGCTCAGCCCTTCGGAGAGAGATAAGGAAATGCACGTGTGATATTTTCGGATGCCGGCAAGAAGATTCAAGTAGTTGAACAGCAATAAATCTCACTAGAGTAGGTAGAGACAGACAGTCACCCAGTGCCAAGCAGCGGACCAATCACAGGGCTTGCAGTATGTGTTGTTTTGATTTGTAATTGCATGTTTGAGAAGATGCACATCAGCTATGTACAAAAGGTTTATAGCTACCTGGACCTATGATGTATGCAATGTCCTAGATTAGTCCTACCAAAAGCTATAAATCAGGCCAAACACCAGCAATCTCTGTCACTTTCTTGCTTGCTTCGTCACTCTAACTGAGCATACGTGCATGTTCAAACTTAGAAGATAAAGGTGTCCTACATGCACTGGAATGGTTCTTATGCCTACTGTGAAATTTTATGCTGGCCGTGCAACTGCCAGGGCCAAAACATTCTTCTCCTCCTACAGTTTTTACGTATGCATATGTAGAACTGAGCAGAACTTTTAGGCATGTTTGGGCCAAATATTAAAGTTGAAATAAGGCGTGTAATGGTGAGTAAGCCCACCTGAGGGCACCACCGGTCACACTCTGGATGTCCTTGCATTTTACAAGGGGCATGGAAAAATAATCTGTTGAAACAATAACAAAGTCAGAATCTTCTGGGAGGATTAAGGAATGGATGTGGCGTAAGCATGGCCTAGGCTACCATCTGGGTGGGTGGCAGGGTTGCTACGAGCTCCTGGTGAAGCTGTGGATATCCTAATGGCCTGGAAACCACTCATCGTCTCAAGGTGTATTACCTTGTTGCAAAGGCCCAGACAAAAGAACTGCCGCTGAGCTTGACCTTGGCAGCCGAGTGACACACGTCAACATTTGTCGAGTTTGACTCTGGCCGCCCTTCCCAACTCAAGCACCCTATATTCCTAAAACTTATGCACAATACTGTATTCTTTTTCAGTTAACAAGAAGATTTACAGCCCTGATATGATGTTTTTCTGCACAGAACTCCCTTTTTCTGTTGAAAATATTGATGAACATCTGTCTCCTCTGTCAAAAAAAACAAAAACAAATACCTCCACTTGAAATGACTGAAAGTCTCCAAACTCTGAATCTAGTAGTTGCTTCTATGGTTTTACTCTCTCTGATACCAGAGGGAGCCTTTTAAAATTAAACGTCCTGAATCAACCTCATGGACAAAGGTGGGATTGATGTTCGTCTCAGGAGTCCTCCAGGATTGTTTGAACACGAGCCGCCGAGGGATTTGTCAGTCTAACGGGAGCTGACAGGGAGAGAATGAACTTTAACACCGACAGGCTGCTTTCCCTTTCATGAGCTTCCAGAGAAAACCCCCTGTACTGCATCCAACCCCTCCACTCGGGGAGAAACACTCACGGTTGTTTGATAAAAATGTACACACGTGGGCAGGAACATGGAGGCGCAGGCTCATCTTAGTCGATGTTACCTTCTCTCTCCTGTCCCTGCTCATTCCTATTTAATCTGTCAAAGTGCTAAGGAAGACAAATGTGTGGAAAAATGCTCATGTTCATGCAGGAGCAGCTACACAAACTTCCTCCAGTGACCTGAGAATGGAGGTCGTCGCCGAGAGCTCGTTGTTTCAGTGATTTCACGCCGTGTTGCTTTCAATCAGCCGCTGTAATGAAAGGTCTCATAACTCTAACGTTAATGGGACCCGAGGACTGTTGAACAGCTGAATGACTTGATTTTGTAACTCTGATTTAGCACCAAAAGTCCAGCACATTGAAGAGTAAATGTGGTGGGGGTGGGCAGGAATGTTTAAGTAAGCCTGGAGCCTAAGATGACATAAAACCCTCATTTGGATCCTAATGAAAAGTTTGATAAACTTTCGCCTGGAGTGTAGCCTAACAGCTTGTCTGTTTAATTATTTACCATTAATCGAGACTGCTGGAGGAACTAGCTCATTACCCAGATTTAACTACAGATCAGGGCTTTTCCTGCAGCGAGGAAGTTTGACACTTTTACAGGCAAGGTGAAAAAGAACATAACGACCTGAAAAAAAACAAAATACTCCCCTTGATTAAGGTTCAGTGCCTCTGACCATCTGACCAACCAGGAGCATGAATAATTCAGCTTTGTGAATAGCTAAGAAAAACGGCATGATTACTGTTAGTGCTGGTAGAGTTTCATTCTGAAATCATTAAATAAAGATAAACTTTGTGTTTACTTTAAGTCACTGATGGGTAAGACAAGCATGGACTTTATAATCATTGTTAAAATTGGAGAAAGAGAGCCTCAAAGACATAAAACAGAGGGATCTGAAGGGGTGTGTAAACTCTGGATTTCCAGCACAAGACTGAGGGGTCAGTCTGAGTTAGATTGGCTGGACAGATATTTGATTTCCTGTCAGCCCTCTAAAACGTAACCTGAGTTCACTCAAGATTTCAGAGCTAATAAAACCTCTATTCAGGCTGTCAAACATTTCTTTGCTGAATTCCAATAAATCAGTGAATATTAATAGTTCATTTACTCTGCATTTAAAAACATTTTTAATCCACTCAAAGTATGCGAAGCAATTTTAACCAGGGTCTCGATCTGGGAAACAAATCGGTGCATAAAGGATGGATTTTATGATGATGACATTTTGATCAAACATTTAGGCCGGAGTATCCTTCGCCTGGGCTCTGGCCAATTGTGAATCCTCAGATACAGGAGCAATAATGCAGATTCTGTCCTGCCTGGGGGACAGTGGACCAGCTCTTTACCCCTGCAGGGCTCCTTGAGGGAGCACCAGAATTTGCTCACCCAGTCTACAAATGTTTTGTGGTCTTGAAGGGCTTATGATCGCGTCCCTCAGGGTACTGAGGGAATAAGGGGCCCTGTGGTCATTGCAGCAAACCTTCAGGTCCCTGTATGACCACAAAGTGAGAGCTGTGTTCGCCTTCTCAGCACAAAGCTGGACACATTCCCAGTTCATGCTGGCCTCCACCAAGGCTGCTTCTCATCTGTTACTCTGTGATTATCATTGACAGGATCTCCAGGCACAACCAGGAGAGGAGGGTTTCCAGTTCAGGAACCCCAAAATTCAGTCTCTACTTTTCACAGATTATGTGGTTCAGTTGGCTTCCTCAGCTGGGGACCTCCAGCAGGCATTGGGTTGGATTTCAGCTGAGTGCTCCTCCAAGCCCGAGGCCATGGTTCTCATCGATCTGAGTCTGTGCCTCAGGTGTAGGAGTTCAAGTATCTCAGGATCTCATTCAGAAGTGAGGGTAAAAGGGAGCATGAGATTGACAGGTGGATTGGTGAGCTGAGCTGAAAGGCAAAGCTTTCGATTGACCGGTCATTCTACCTCCCAACCCTCACCTATGGTTATGAACTCTGGGCATTGACTGAAAGAACAAGACGGGGAAACAATCAGTCAAAATTAGTTTTTGTTTGCAGGGTGGCTGGGCTCAGCCTTAGAGATAGGGCGAGGAGTTCAGACATCCAGAGGGAACTACGAGGAAAGCTGCTGTTTCTTTGTATTAAAAGGATCCAGTTGAGGTGATTCGGGCATCTTATCAAGACACCTTTAGGGTGCCTCCCTTTGGAGGTCTTCTTGGCACAACCAGCTGGGAGGAGACCTTGGGGAAGACCAGGAATGCGCTGGATGGATTATATACCCTGTCTAGTCTGGGAGCACCTCAGGACCCCCCAGAAGGAATTGAAAATTGTCACTGGGGATGCCTGGGCTGACTTCCTCCACCTGCTGACCCAGGTGACCCAGCCCCGGATAAGCAGAAGAAGACACCAGTGTGGTCTGAACCAATAAGAGCAAGGGGACAGCTTCTAAGTGCTTGTTTTTGTCAAACTCAGTATTTATGTACTGTATTATGAGGGTTTTCGAGTACAATATGTTACCAAAGATGTGTAAGATCCAAAGAAGCCCATGAAATCCAAGAAATTAGACACAAAATAACTTGGCCAAAAGCAAACGGGTAACCTCAGAACACAGATACTTGTGCAAAAGATGCAAAAAGTTGTGACCCCTCCTTGTCAAAAGCTCAAATAAAAAGACATAAAGTGTGCTGATGGCTTACCTTGCTCTCTGTGTGGTTCAGTTCGGTCGTCTTGACAGTGGCGTCCAGATCCGTCACTCCTCTGTTGGAATTTAACTCCTCTGCTGCTGGCACCTGGACCGTCTCCTCTGCGTCGATGTCTGTCTCTTCAGTGACTGACGCCGTTTTTTCTGCTCCTGTTAGCTCTCGAGCTGAGCCGAGGAAAGTGCACACACATACAGGTGGTGGATAAGCACGCACGCCTTCACGCACACATGTAGGCATGAGCATGTACGCACGCACACATGGGCGGACAAACATGGAGGCACTCGAGTAAGAAAAATATCCATCAAGGCATCAAATATAGTGTAAAATTCTAAGTTTAAATACAGTTCACACTTTGTATGTGGTGCAGCTCTACAATGGTATGCCTCTTTAGTAGATAAACATTGAAATTAGCCCCATGTTACAATAAAAACAGCTTCAATACTTCATAAAAGTAAAGGACTTTGTTTAATGGGATTTTCCTTTTGAGTTTTTCAAGTCTTCTCATTTCTGCTAATGCATATTTAATGAGACAAATTTGACTAAACTGGATAGACATTCTTTTCAAAGAAGCAGATATAATTGGCTGAGCAGCAGTGCCAGTCTATAACACCCAATCAGTGAAGACAACAAAGCTGTCCCCTGCACTTTTTAAAAAGGCAGTTTTGGTCCCCTGCAGTTTTTACCATCCAAAAACAATGTTACGCTATTTTACATGGAGACAGGTTGAACACTAGGACCAAGTGGAAAACGGCTGCTCAAGCTGAAGCCTGTTTCCCTTTAGACCGCCCACTTGCCCACAAGCTCATCGATTGGTTCTGCTGTTTCTTGCTAACGTGTGATTGGCTGTCCCCGCTGTCTCTCCATCTGGTTGTAAACAGTGCCTGGACTATAGCACATGAGCACACCGGTGTTTAGCTAGTTGGCCATGAGTCCACGTTCATCTGCCACTGTAAGTTGTTAACATGTTGGGCATTTGTTCTGCCTGGGTCACGTCAGCTAGACGGATTTTAATATTATATTGTATTTATTATTATTAGTAGTAGTAGTAGTAATAGTATTACTTGTATTTTTTTTTAAATATTCTATTATTTAACTTTATGATAAACGTATGTATTGCAATTTATATGTTCATATCATGTAATTGTTTTATTCTTGTAAAGTGTCTTTGAGTTTTATTGAAAGAGCTGACAAATAAAATATTATTATTATTATTACTGTAGAGCCTCAACAACACAGAGATTTTAAAAAAGCGTATATTTAAAGCCAAAGAGATACACTTTTTGATTTTTTTTCATGTATTATTTGTGTTTTGAAAGGCAGCCACTGTTTAAAATCACTAACAATGAAAGTTTGTGGGAAAAAATAAAATAAAACCTTGGATTATAAATGTGATTTTATACATTCATATTGTTTGTGAATAAATTAGACATAATAATTGAAAAACTGAGTTTTTTCTTCAGACTATACCATCAAAATTAATGATTGTTGCATCCCAAATTGTCCCACTGTTCATATGTCATCCATCAATATATTTTTGTCAGGTGACAGATAATAGAAATCCAGAAGAAGATACAGGAGGAGGTAGAGCAAGAGAGGCTGGAGGAGATGGAGGAGGTAGAGGAGGAGATGGAGGAAGGGTGCTTTCCCAAATGATTTGCTTTGCCATGCCTTGCAAGTCATTGGCAAACAACAATCTAGTATCCTAATATTGATTATGTAGCATTACTTCAGGTAGACCACAGAGTAAAGCACTGGCTAATCGCACTCATGCTGTCATATCTAAATTGCTCTAGCCTAACTATGCTTTGCTGCTCCCTTTTCAACCTTCCTCCACCCCAGCTCCTCCTTTACTCTGCTTGACTTAATCAATGTCATATTGTAGTCATTAATGCCTGCTTTGATCTGGGTTTTTTGCTGCTTCAATCCCTGCCTCAGGCTTTTCTTGTAGGCACAGGAAAGGCAGGAAGGTGTTCTGTTGATGCTTTCCATGTAGGCTCCTGGGGGGGCAGAGGGATCCCAGAACAGTGTTTCTTTATAACTGAAAATCATGTGTGTTCATTAAAAAGTAGTCCTGACTGGATAAAAGTTTACTCAATGCATCATGGATCTTTTGTTTTTGAAAAAGAATACAAAAATAATTATAGTAGCAAAGTGTGGTGTTGTCTGACAAGGGCTACTGATGACGTAAGAGGAACATAAAGGGTTGTCCTGTTGTCCTGATTTCGCCATGACTTCTTGTAACTCCCTGCCAACCAACCAACCTTCAGTTGTACAGTGGGTACAAATGAATTCCAAATAGGACTGAGCCTCACATCATGTCCTAAATGATCTGACAGCACATGAGCGCTGCAGTGCAAAGCAGCTCAATTTTTGTCCCTTGTCACTCCGTTCCTATCTTCCTCTTTGTCACTTGTGATGAAATCGGCGTAGAATGGGTAGATACCAAGGCACAAGGTCGGACAGGACTGTTCCCTTGATTTTCCTTCACTTTCCTCGCTCTGCAGGGCTTCTTAGCTTGTTTTACAAACTGGAGATGGCTGTGGATTGATGATATCCACATTCCTGTTTACAAAAAAATATTGCACTTTGACCTGTGTCAAATGTACAGTGCTTAACAAATTTATTAGACCACCAACCAAAGTAAGGTTTATGCCACAGCTGCTCTAAATTAAGAGCGTTGGTAACTACCAAAATAATTTTTTTTTTGTTTCTGCAATGGTCAATACACCAATATGTCAAAGCTCTTTAACCCAAATGATATTTTTAATGCTAAAATATAATTATTATTGTTAACCATGAATTTTCACATTTACTGATTTACAAAAAAACTGAAAAATAGTAAAGCACATTATGATTTCTTGATTAATATGTCAAATTATAGTTATTTACTTGCATTCCTGAACAGAAAAATGAGTTTTAGTGCTTGAATGTTATGCTTGATTCATTTCTGACTTCTCAAGCCCAGTGAGCCGGCTCAAATTTGGGTGAATTCAGTTTGAAATCCCTCATTCCTGTTCAAAATGGTAAAACATGGAAATGAAATAGTCTGCATTAAAGCACTTTATGATGCTGGATGGTCTCTGAGACAAATATGACAGGGGGTCTAATAAATTTCTTAAGCACTGCAGACCAAATTATTTAGCTCAAAGTTGTCAAAGGCTCGTCAATACAACGCACCATGTCTGTTTCTCTACTTTAACATAAAAGTGCTTGATTTGTTTTTTACTAGGGAAAACAGAAACTCATAGGGCAGATAATTAGATATTTAACTGATCAGGTGTGGACCGGAGCATGCAATGTGATGCAATGTGAAGTCTAGAACAAGGTGTAGGCTGGCGACACATTATATGGTGTGATTTTGAGCCTAATTCAAGGCTTGTCAAAACCTGTTATTTGTCCAGATAAACCTGTTAAATATCAAACACGTTTGATACCTACAATCCTAGATCAAGTTCTCACCAAAAAAATATTTGCAATAGACACTGATGGCAAGCAGGAAGTGTCACTAACTGGATGTTGCTGGCAACATGTGTGCTGAGCCAGCTGAGGACACTGGTAAGCTTCCATATGTCTTTCTGTTTCTTTTTGCTGTTTGTTTTTTAAGTCATATCTGATCCGACTACTTTCTATGAGATCTTGCATCTGTGGAATCACAACTGTGAAATCTTTACAACAAACAGCAGGTGTTTGGTCTCACAGTCTGGCTGAATCATCAGGCGTGTACGTTTGGAGGATTACGATGTTATAAATTGATCGGAACCCTTGTTCTGTCTGCGGTCACCTCTGCTTTAAAGGTTTGTTTAACTGTGAGAATCCTTTAGTGTGTAGTCGGCTTAAGTCCACAACAACTTGAGTAATTCTTTTCTAACTCTCCTGTAGAAGTTTTCAGTGCTTCATCGTCCTCTCCTTCAACCTCTCGCCTCCATTCTCCACCCCACCTCTGCCTCTTTGTCAATTTAAACACCCCCTTTTTTCCTCAGTGCACCCGACCATTAGGAGCTGTCCTCCCCTCCACTTTAACTCCATCTCTAAAAATCTTCAACTTCCTTTCTGCCAGCTCTACCCTCACCTTTCTCTCCATTACAACTCCTTTGTCCTCCTCATCATCCTCCTTTTTATCCGGCGATCAGCCGTCACCTTTCCTTTTCCTCTCAGACTTCACCTTGGCTCTGTCCTTACCTGTATTCTTTGGCAAAAGTTTAAGTTTTTATAGACTAAATGGAGAGAAAATAACGATGCAGTAGTGCTTATCATTGTGTTGCATTGTATGCTGACACATTCTGCACACAAACGGTAAAAAAAGCTAATTTTTAGCATTAGATTTTGAGGAATCAGCACAAGAGCCATGAGGGGAACACTGTTCAAAACAGTGAATCATAAAAAACGTGACTTCCTGGCTAGGACTGTCCCTTTAGAACAGCTTGAACTTTAATGCAAATATTTCTTTTTATCACTTGTATCAATAATAGACAAATGTCATCCACTGATTTTTTGGATTACTGATGTTTTTCTTTGTGTTCTTTTGTTTCCTCACTCTGATGCCATTACAGATTTGTGGCAACCCCACACGCTGTGAATATTGTTTTTGTCTCATAGCGTAGCGGTCTGCCTGTTGACATTTTTTTTGCTATTCACCAGACTTTAAACAGTGCCACACTATGTTCTGTTTTAATTTTCATTTATGTAACTTCCTCAGTAAAGTTGTTTCTGTTTCATAGCTTTTTGATTTCTCTGTCTTTCCACTTTCTTTTCTGTTTCTCTGCCATTTTTCTTCACTTTTTTGTTGCAAGCTAAACACACTGTCAAATTTTCAGCTGACAGATTACAGTTTTTCACATTTCTTTGGCATCAACTCTTGAATCACTCCATCCTATTCTCTAAACTGCAAACACAAAAGCCCATTTTCAAATTACATTCACAAAACCTCTGATTCCTCAAACAATCACAACCAAACAATTTCATCTGTGCTCTGAATCAAACATTGTTTCCTGCAGTGACAAGTAAAATACTCTGAGCAGCCATTACAGACCACATCAGGAAATGGAAAACACTGTGAACATGGATCACCCCAGAAAAGAAAAACCTGAAACTTATTAGAAATCAAGTTAAAGGCCCTGTAAAGTGATAATAAATCTATATGTAGGTTTGTTGTATGATAGGCCACTGTGTTATGAACCCCAAGGTCAAATTTCAGTCAGATAAAACATCTCTAAATCTATAAAATAAAGCTTCAAAATCATAAAAAATAAGGCAGTCTGCTCCAGAATGGTGTGGGCATGCCAGTTGCATGAGCTGAAGCCACGCCCACTCAGGAGAAATATGATCCTCTCTGATTTAAAAATGCTACAATCTGAATGGAGGAAAGCACTGATGGTATTAGCCTGCTCCTTGACCTTACGGTGACCTGAATCACAGCGCAGCTGCCTGGCTCTGTGCCAGAGAAGAGACAAAGTCTTTTTTCTGGCTCAAATCTCTGTTATGATGCTTTTAAAGATCACAGGCCACTGTGGCTGATAGCTTTGGCAAATTTACCTCACAATGAACAAAAACAGCATTTAACTGACTGTGAACTTTCAATAAAGGGAGCGACACCACCTGACAACAAACAATCATTGTGGCTTAAGGGGGCGGGGTAACGCCCCTTTGTGGGCTGGTGACATCACCAGCCCACATATTTGCCCCGCCCAAATTAAACCTAGCCAGTGTTTTTAATTTGAAAATGTTTTAATTAGTAATTGAATATAAAAAATCTAAATGTACCACCAGTAACCAGCACATGACCTTACTATGGCTCTATGAACCAAACAGCCAAAACAGGCTGAAGAATACGTTGCATCACAAAATAGTGCCAAACACTGAGGCTTTACTGCACTGTCATGCTGTCGTGCTGGTTAAGCTTTCTTCAGGGTAACTTCAGCACTCTTTCCTTAAAACCCTTTAAAACCTATTGTTACCAAATGAGATACAGCAATAATTCGTTTTGCATATAAAACCAGAGGAGTAACAGAGTTGCACCTTTTATTGTTTTTGCATGGTCTTCTGCAAACATAAGTATGCTCAAAAGTATCTAGCACACTTAGAGATTTGATTGCACCACAGTAAATAGTTTAATTTTTATAAAAATTATGTCTTTTTGCAAACTGAGCCCAATTTTATTATATTTTTGTTTTTGCCACACTTTATAAAGATAAGTGTATTTCAAAAATAGAGTGATTAAAATACTCAAAATATTTTTTTTGTGGTTTGAAATGATGTTGCGCAACTTTTTTACAATCATAATTTTGAGGGATACAGCTATGACATCTTTGTATTTAGAAAAATGTGTAAAGAAAAAAAACGTTTTTCCTTTTTTTAGTGTTTTTTTTTTTGCACTTTTAAGCAGTTTAATTTGTTACTATGGACTTATCACATACATGTAATTAAAATTTGGATTCTAAGGGTTGTATTGATGTATAGCCAATTCAAATACTTAAAAAAAAATGGTACTACAGCATGTAAAATGTAAAGATATGCTCTGGTGGACTTGTTCTATGGTAGGTCATGAAGGGTTAAAAGGGCACTACTTTCACCATGTACCTTATATAGCCTAACTTCAAAAATATTGTAATGCCCCTTTAATTGTTTAGATTGCTACATTAATGCATGCATCTTTGTCTGTGGCTCTTTAATGACTTGTGTTTTTTTCTGTAGTAATCGTATCACATTTGCTCAGTTTGCCATTATTTTCCTTCTGGGCAGGCTTTATTAATGTAATATATTTATTTAAACATTTTCTTATTAATTTATTTGTATTTTTTTATTTCATGTTGCAGCATTTTGTGTAGAAATTCTTACAGGCTACACAAACTTTCTTTTGAGAATAAAACATCACTTGCTTTGTATTTCTTCCTCTTTTCTGCTGACCTCCTGCTGTGCAACCCAGTTCTCCATCCCCTCGTCTCCTCTAAAATTCACTTCTACATTTCATCTTTTCCTGCTCCTCTTGTCCTCCTCGATTCAGAGTTCCTACTCCCTCTAATAGCATCTCTTCTTCTTCCTTCCTATTCACGCATTCTTACAGCCTTCTCTTTCTTTAATCCTCTATCTCCCGCTCTTCTCTCCCTTCTCCTTTCATTGCCGGGATAATTAGTTCTCCAGATAAGCTCATTGGTTGTGTGTGACGGCTCTTGTGTAGCGTAACACACCATGACAGGAAGGGTGTGAGTGGTTGTGTGTATAAGCCTGAATTTATACGTGTGGGGTCCTTTTTCAGGGGGTGTGGATGTACAGTTACAGCGCGTGGGTGATCTCTGGGCTCATCAGCATGTGAATGGGAGCTCGTCTCTGAAGAGCTGGAGGGGGGTCGGTGGAGATAATGTGCCCCAGCCTGGTGCTCTCTGATGGGGACAGGGAGGGTGGCCAGCGTCTGCCTCTGTAATCGCTGGAACGATGGTGTGAAAGAGATCTGTTCCTGGGCTTTTCTGACTGCTGAATCCCCCTGTGTGTGCTCTCAGACCCCCTCAGAGCCACGTGTCCCTGTGCTTCAGCGAAGCCCATCCTGTCCAGGCACGAGGCGATGGATAAAAGTAGCTCAGCCCATTGGTATTGTGTGACCCCCCTTTCTCTTTAGGTCGATTCATCCGTGACATTCACTCCAGCTTTCTGCTCCCCTGCCCGCCATCTTTGGTATAATGCAGGTAGTAGTGTGCATGTGTGTGCGGATCATGTGTGAAGACAGTGTCCATGCTGAAAACAAATGAGTCAGTCACGTGTGAGGATGATGTGTTGTGAAAACTGCAGGTTTAATAATATTGTGGATTTTATTTTTTCAGACTTCCACTCTGGTCTTAAAGATACTTTAATATACACAATATGGACAAAGGTATTTGGCCACACCTGTTAATGATTAAATTCAGGTATTTCAATCAGATCCATTGCCACAAGCAGGCCTGCCCACACGCCTGAAAAACCCAGAGAATGGTCCTCTCCAATTGTGTTTTACTGTTGATAGCACTGCAGGTGTTGGATCAGTAGCATTGGTGCTACAGAATTCTGGCTAACAGCTGAGATTTATATTTCATAGCTCAAAAATGTGTAAAGCTATTATTGGAATCTGATGTTCAACTTACTTATTTGTGCCACTTTTTTTAATCCTCTTTCATCCCTTTATTCCAACCATTGTTGCCACATTCCTTTTTTTAAACCTAGTTTTGCAACTTTTTAACAGCTTTTCACTATTTTCCCTCCAATTTTACCCCTTCTTTTGCCTAACATAACCCATTTTGCACAAATTATTCCATGTTTGGTTACTTTAACACATTTTGTCCCTTTTTCTACCTCTTTCCATGATACTCCCACATATTTTTGCCCATTTCTTTGCCTCTATTAACCCATTTTTGCCACTTCACTACATCGTTTTACCAATTTCCCATGCATTTTTCCCCCTTTTTGCATTTTTATACACTATTATCGCAGATATTATGTCTTTTTTGCCTCTTTTTTGCTTGTTTTCCCACACATTTTCACCCCTTTTGCTTAATAAAACCCATTTTGTGCTTTTTCAGTTTTTGATTCTTTTAACATGTTTGGCAACTTTTTAACAACCACCATTTTGCCTTTCATAACCCATTATTGCAGATATTATCCAATTTTTGCCTCTTCTTACCAATGTGTGCAACTTTTTACCTGCTTTTCACAATTTACCCACCCACTTTTACCCCTTTTTGCCTTACATAACCCATTTTTGCACAAATTCTCGAGTTTTTACCTCTTCTAACATGTTTCTACCTCTTAAAGGGATACTTCAACATTTTGGCAAATTTGCCCATTGCCATAATTCCTATAGTCTTAGTAATAGTTTCGTTTCCTTTAGTTGTCAGTGCAAGCTGTTTCTAGATCTGGGGGGACCGTTAAACCAGCTACATAACGCTATGTTGGCAGACTGAATTTTTGCTTTCCCTCATCAAACTCATCAAATACACAATCCAACAACTCAAGAATGCTCTCGTGGACAAGTTGTGACCTGCACATTCACCACGCTATGAAATAATCACGGAAGATTACGAGACGGAGATGTTTTAAAGCTAAATGCAAAGCCGGAACTACACTCCAGACATGGCTGCTGCACTGTGTCACTCCGCCCAGTGGTCCACTCAAGAAACAGTTCAGAGTATTTGCTTCATGTGTTGTAATGTTACATAATTAGACATGATTATTTCATAGCGTGGTGAATGTGCAGGTCACAACTTGTCCACGAGAGCATTCTTGAGTTGTTGGAGATCTAGAAACAGCTTGCACCGACAACTAAAGAAAACAGACCTATTACTAAGACTATAGGAATTATGGCAATGGGCGAATTTGCCAAAATGTTGAAGTATCCCTTTAACTGCTTCTGTGATCATCCCCTTTTTCTCCCTGTTTTTGCCTTTTATAACCCATTTTTCACAACTTATCCAGTTCTTTCCCTGTTAGCAAGTTTTGCCCCTTGTTAACCACTTCTCCCAATTTTCCAATCCATTTTCACCTCTTATTCGCCTTTTACAGCCCATTTTTGAAGATATTTTTTCCCCCATTTTTGCCTCTTTTGACCCACTTTGCCACTGTTGAACCACTTTTCGTCATGTTCCCAACCACCTCTTCCACACACTTTCAGATTATACCTTCTTGTTGTTTAACAAGCAGTCTATCTTTGACTGTGTTTGGTTGCTTGATGTGAAAACGTATCTGTTATGAGTCTGTTTTTATAAAAATAAGCAAATACTAGGTCTAAAGCTCGATAAGTTTACCCGTTACCAGCTCCTACAGAAGACTGATTGCAAAAAATATAAAACATGTTTTTTTCAGGTGTTGTTACACCATTTCTTCCTGGATTTATCTTGAACATAGCAAAGTAGAGATGTGGTCATCAAAGTAAAAATAATATGAATTTGACTGTTTTTCTTCATATTTTCTCTGATTTTGCATCATTAACATCTGCTGGTATCAGTGTTAATTAAAATATATCAAAAGCATTGTTTTTTTGTTAACAGCTTTTGTAAAAAAAATGTTTTTACCTGCTAGAGTGACTTCAAGCCTTCTTTAATTTTTCCATTGTTACTGAACTCACCTCATGGATCTTCAAGGTTGCAACAGTAACGTTTCCTTTTCAACAACACTGATTAAAATGCATCCCTCCCACACAAACATTCAGCCTGCACTCTGTGGCTCTTCTGTCTAACGTCGCCTTCTCTCTTTGTCAGTGTCAGAATTGAGCAGAGAACACGCTGAAAGCACATGTCAACACTTTTTTCTGATAAAAGGGTAGACACACTAATATCAGGACATTTAACAGCTCCTTAAGAAAAGGGCAGCAGGGCTCTACATTCACACACAATGCAGGCCTGTTTGAATGGTAGCCGACTGTTTAGCAGGCACATGTTGTTCAGGCTGTGTTCGTGTGGGTGTTACCTGTGACAGAGGAGTCGCCGTTCTTTTCGCTGTGGCAGTCCTCCTGGCCGTCTGCGTTCTGCTGCGTGTGCTGCAGACTCAGTTTGTGGCAAACCTCGAACGCCTGGCCGACAGTCCGAACAATACGCATGGCCTGGCTCTGTGTGGTTAAATAGGGAGAGAGACAGAGAGAAAAGCTGTGGTGAGAATCCTAAGACATCATTTGAGCTACACTTTGATTTTAGAATTTGAATCTTGACATTTGAACACAAAATACTTTAATTCTTCATTTTTTGTTAAAAAGTTTGCATATTGACTGCCCTTTACAGGTTGAAACCATCTGCTGAGACACTGATGTCATCTGCAAACAACCCATTGGCCGAATTCAGAATCTGACAGAATCAGACCATGAAATATCCGCCATCATAAACAGCCAAGGCAGTTTGCATCATTGCCTCTCTAGTGTAAAATCCCTCCCCACATGCACAATGACTTGTTGCAGTGCCATGTGCAGTCTGGATGTCTATTTCTCCAGAGACTATTCTGTATCTAGCAGACCTAACAGGGAGAAAAAGCAGTCCAATCATTTGTATAGGTCATAGAGCTGATAGCGTCACAGTCGGTCCTCTGCTGTCAGCTCAGGCTCGGCTGGAGGTGGCTGTCTGTGTTTACTTTCCAAACTCAGTGAAACACAAAACATGATTTCTCTTTCTGACTGCCTTTTTCTCTTTTGTTCTCAGGTGCAGAGCTGAGTGTGTCTGTTATCTGTGCCCCTCTTTCCGCCCCGCTCTGAAAAAGGCCGGTCAAGTGAAAGCAACTTCTGTCTGCTATCAGCCTGCTCTCGTCTGGCTCGACACAGCGGAGAGGTGCAGACGCAGAAAAGATTTCATTTTAAAGCACTGAGGCTGAGCGGCCGAATAGCACTCATCCTCAGCTGAATGAGCAGAACAGACGCCGCACCGAGTAAAAGCATGAACAGAATCAAGACTGCTGAAGGACAAAACGCTTCCCTGTCCTTGTTATCGACTCGGGCCGGAATGAAGCATCAAAGTGTTCAGTCCAGATCACCATCAGAACATTATTTCAAGATTCAGATTAATATCAAACGTGGAATAGAGCATCTGCACGTTTTATCTTTAACGGAAAAAAGAGCTTTTGGCAACATCTGAAGTTTAAGCCTGGACTTTATTACCCAGACTTCACTCCACTCTCTGTTCAGAGGCCATCTTTGGCTGCACTCTTCTTTTCTGATTTCATCTTTTCATTAAAAAATGCTGCCTCAGCTTCATCATGTGCTGATGTTTCCATGGTGACAAGCCAGCAGCAGCTAGTATCAGAAAATAGTCATATACCGTATGCCATATGTGGAAAATGTGCTCCATAACTCCTGATTCTTACACAGTCAGAGCCATGGCTTCAATAAGCGATGACTCAGCAGATTCTACAGTCTATCCTTCAGTGACCTTAACTCAGTGGTTCTCAAAGTTTTTCCCACATAGCCCTCCTTGGAGAGGTATAGGAACCTTAACCTTGACCTAGTGCATTCAAAATGTCTTAACTTTATTCAGGAATCAGCATGGACATTGGTGCAAAGTTTAAAGAAATCCCTCCATGAGATTCTTGAGATCATGCATTCACAAAAAAGGCCTGCACAACCAGACTGATGACCTCACATCATAAAGAGGCTCCAACAGATAAACCAGAGTTTGGTACTTTTTTTTTTGCTCAGTTTCCAGGAATTTCCAGGACATTATCAGTCAAAATTGCTGATTGGCTTTTATAACAGGAACATGTTGTGCTCATACACCAATATGTTAATTCCTTTCTTAGGAATCTGGTTTGAAAGATGTGCAGCCCACTGTTATCTGCTCTCAGTGTGTCTGCCATCATTACTTTTATTATTTTTTGTAATTTCTTTCTATTACACAAATCAATAGCAGTTATTGCCGTCAACATTGGTGAGATGACTTCTGAAATGATTCCTCATCTCAGTTTTCTATAGTATTAATAAAAATTAGAACCTGGGTCATCTTTCTCATAGCTGGTGCCAGGGAAGGGCTTAAAGGTGCTTCAGCTAACCCTTGGGATAGTCAAGGCACCCCCTTTGCACCCCCAAGAAAGTCTTGTCTCAATTTTATTTTCTTATTTAATTTGGTTTAATTAACATGTTAGTTCAAGTTCAATTCACATGAAGACATACATACACCTACTTTAAATAAAATATAAAAAATCAATAGCCTGTACATGCACGATTAAAGTCATCCAACAGTGCAGCATACATTTAACCTTTGACCCTATGTACACATCTCTTCAGCTCGGGCTTTAAGTCTTTGCTAGCCTGATAGTGGTGTGCAGTTGTGGTTGGTTTTGTGTATCACAAAAGTTCACTGCTGGATACAACTGCTTCAGAGGGGAGTGAGCAAGTCCAACTTGTGGCTCGTATACATGCACTTTCAGGTGAATTTTACATTTTTGTATAACATAGAAACACTGTTTGAGTGTTGTGGAACAAGTGTTAGATACACAAGTGCATGTGTGCACATAGAAGTTTGTGCATCATGGGTATTGGCAGCGCACTTATTGGAAATCCTGAATCTGGGAGCACCGTCAATGTTGAGGCGAGCACCCTCACAGGAGTGGACAAAAAAAAATGTCTGGTGCCACCACTGGTCTTTCTATTTGTAAAACCCAGATGGGTTCATTATATACAAGTATTTATCACATAAATAAAGCTGTTTAAATAAACAATAGGTGTTAAAGGATGATATTTCAAGACACTTTATGAAGAGGGCAGGACCAGAGCAAACTCTCTGTTGTAGCCTATCATAATAAAGACCAATGCTAATCAACATGAGCTCAACACTAGCAGTGTGTAGCCCCATCACAGTGGTATGAAAAATTTTCCCTATAAGGGGCAGGAATCTCAAAACCAGACTTATGCTGTCAGGAGTCATGCTGTGCTGGGGTTGGAAAGGGCTAGATGGAGGGGTCGGGATGGGAGAAAAGCAGGAAGAGGACAAGAGAAACAACAAACCAACAAATTGAAGACAAATGTATGGCAGTTGTGGCCTTAAACTTATCTCCCATACTGTAGGATATGGTTATAATGTCAGTAATGATGATGGCGGTATGTGAATACTGAGCAATAACAACCATGATTGAAAGAACATTGTACCATAAACCCGATAGGTTTTAACCACGGTGTCCCTTTTGTGATCAATGTCTCTAAACAAGCATGCCAACTTTAGCAACTAAATAAAACAACTGTTTAAAAAAAGAAATAAAAATGTAATATTAATCATGAGCAATTGACAAAAACCAAACGGCCAGCAGTGACGCATATTTTAACATTAGAAGCAGGAATGCATGATATTGGAACTGTCAGTACCTAGGGTGGGTCGGCCAGTAGGTGGGTCAGTCGGTAGCTAGGTAGGTTGTTAGGTAGGTTAGTAGCTGGGTAGGACAGTAGGTAGGTTGGTAGGTAGGTAGACTCGTCAGAATGTAGATAGATTGGTCCGTAGGTAGGTCAGGATGTAGGCAGGTAGGTAGGTAGATAGACTTGCCGGTAGGTAGGTAGGTAGGTAGATCAATCAGTAGGTAAGTTGGTAGCTAGGTAGGTCTGTAGCTAGGTAATAGGTAGGTAGGACAGTAGATAGGTAGGTATACTGGTCAGTAGGTATATTGGTTGGTAGATAGGTCAGTTGGTAGGGAGGTCAGTAGCTGGGTAGGTCTGTTGCTAGGTAGGTAGGACAGTAGGTAGGTAGGATGGTAGGTAAGTTGTCTAGTAGGCAGGTAGGACATTTGCTAGGTAGAACAGTAGGTAGGTAGACTGTCAGTAGGTAGTCAGACTGGTCAGTGGGAAGATCAGTCGGTAGGTCAGTACCTGGGTAGGTCTGTGCAGATTGTATGTAAGACAACGGGTAGGTAGGCTGGTAGGTAGGTAGGTATACTGGTCAGTAGATAGATTGGTCAGTAGATAGGTCAGTTGGTAGGTAAGTCGGTAGCTTGATAGGTCTGTACTTAGGTAATAGGTAGGTAGGATGGCAGGTATGTTGGATGGTAGGTAGGTAGACTGGTCAGTAGGTAGGCAGATTGGTCAGTGGGAAGATCAGTCGATAGCTCAGTACTTGGTCTGTGTGCTAGGTATGTAGGAAGGTGGATAAATAGGCGGGTAGGTAGGTAGATTGGTCGCTTGGTAGGTCAGCTGGTAGGTCGATAGGTACGTCGGTAGAAAGGTAGGTCAGTAGGTCGGTAGCTACGTAGGTCAATCCCGAGGGAAATTCAAGCTAGTGTCTGCTGAGACCAACATCATGCCAATCCCTAATTTGAAGCATATGATTTCTTACATTATTTGAGGTTTTGGCCACTACAGTTTTGGTAGTGGTAAAGTTTTTTTTTTTTTTTTTCCGTTTGTTTCCCATGTGTTTTCCAGGTTTTCCAGGATTCATGGGAACCTTGTAAATATTCTAACCTCCTTCAGACTTCTTTGAAAGTGTTCTGGCTGTAAGTGTTTACATCCAAAACAGACACTTAACCATCATTAGAGGATAAAATGATGAATGCTACTTGAAACGCACTGAGCATTAAACACATTCATGTTGACAAAAAAGTTAAATCAAACCAAGTCATCAAGCCAAAAGTCAACATCAGCCTAACTGGAATGTATTCTGTGGAGTATTTTCATTTGGTTTTATGACCTTCATAGGGAGAATTAGGGCTTCAGCTTCACCAGGATTTGTATTTCTGAAAGTTGAGGCTATCAGGCCACTATCATGCGGGTATTCCATTTTTGTATCAACTTTTCTCTTCCCTTCCTCTCGTCTACCTCTGTCTTGTTGTTCTGATTCCATGCTGTGCTTCATCTCCTCCATCTTCCATCAATCACCACCATGTCTCCTCCTCCTTCTTTGTGGACTCACTCTTCATTTTGTTTCAGCCAACACTGATCCTCAGCCTGACAGTACATTACACTCTCCTTTGAAGATGTTTCCAGAGGCAGATATACATACTATGAGAGCAGATTCTGGTGTTATTGCATGGAGCGAACCCACCAAAGGCTCAAGGTCCCCTGACTCACACACTGACTGATCAGGCTGAATCTTTTTATTTTGCTTCTGTATCCTTCATTGTATACCACTATTTAGTTTGTACATTTAAAAGTAGACCTGCTGATCTGTGTGAAAAGTAGGGTCAAACTAACAAGAGTGTAACTACATGAGAACATTTCATTTATAAAGTAAGAGTTGAGAGCAGCTAGAAAGAAAAGCTTTCAATTTATTCATCAATCTACAATCTATTCCAGGTGTTCAGATTTCACACATTCAAGAAGCACAAACTGTTAGATAAGTTCATGTTGCATATAAGTTTTTCAACTCAGCAAGTATTCATTATTTTTCCAGTTTTGCCTGAAAGTCTTCCATCTCCTGTCACTGGATCTCCTGCCCTCGTGTCTCCTGATCCCTCCATTATTCACACCTGTGCTCAACACCGACCTCCCCCTGGTTTCTCATTAGCCATCTTCTTTCATTCTCCCTTGTTTTATCTGCTCCTCTGACACATTTTCTTTGTTTGCCCTTGTTGGTTTTATTGCTTGCAGCAGTTTTTTTCTTCACAGGTTTTCCACTTTGCCTTGTTTATTTGTTCTTCAGGGTTTTGCTTATTCCCTGATTGGATTTGTTGCCGTTTTTAGATCAGTCCCTTGTGTGCTACTGTCTGGTTTGCAGGTACCCTCTAAGCTCTTTGAACCTCCCCTTGTGTCATGCAGTCTCTGTGTCTGAGTCACCACCCTGCCCGGTGAAATTACAGAATCTGGATTTTTTAGTAGTAGGCAAGTAATCCCACAGGAAGTTGGTTTTACATCTCCTGATCAACAGACATAAATTTAGTCTCTACAACACAAAGAAGGCATCCAACTCAACTCTGCTGAATCTTGAGAGCCGGGGATACATCCACCATTAGGCATAAAACCGAAAACAATATGATTGTTGAAAAAACTTCAATTGATCAATAGTTTAAAGGCTGACAATACCAGAGTGATCAATTTAGAAGAGGACAAAACTAACTAGTATGCACCTTTGACTGCAATCACAGCACTGAGTCTGTGTGGATAGGTATCAGTCAGGCTTTTACATCTGAACATTGCAATATGACTCCATTCTTCTTCACAAAACTGTGCAAGCTCTGCCAGGTTGCAGGGCATGAACAGCCCTTTTCAGGTCCAGACACAAATTCTCTACAAGATTGAGGTCTGAGCTTTGACTCAGACACTCCAGAACATTCACCTTGTTGTCTTTAAACTATTTCTGCATAGCTTTTGCTGTACACTTCAGGTCATTGTCTTTTTAACCCTAACCCTCTAACCCTCTACCTTTACAAGCCTTCCAGGACCGGGTGCTGAGAAGCATCCCCACAGTATGATGCTGCCACCACTGCTTCACAGTGAGGACAGTGCGCTTGCGGTGATGTGCAGCGTTTGGTGTCCCCAAACATAACGTCCTGTCTGATGGCAGAAAAGGACCATTTTGGTCTCATCACAGCAAAGAACTTTCTTCCACTTGACCATGGAGTCTCCCACATGCATTTGGAATTAAAAATGCAAGAATAAAAGTGAGTTTTCTTCAACAGTGACTTTCTCTTTGCCACTCTCCCATAAAGCTTTGACTGGTAAAGACTCCAGGCAACAGTTGTATGCAGAGTCTCTCGCATCTCAGCTGCTGAAGCTTGTAGCTCCTTAAGAGTAGCCATGAGTGTCTTGGTGGTCTCTCTTACTAGTCTTCTTCTTGTATGACCTGTGAGGACGTCCTGTCTAGGCAGATTTACACATGTGCCAGATTCTGCACATTTCTTGATGATGGATTTAACTGAACTCCAGAGGATGTTCAATGCTGTGGATTATTTTTTTATCCCCTTAGTTATACTTCTTAATAACCTTTTCTCTCAGTTGCTTGGAGTGTTCTTTTGCCTTCATGATGTAACTGTAGCCAGGAATACTGATTAACCAGTGACTTGACCTTCCAGACACATGTCTTTATAATACAATCACTTGAGGCATATTCATTGCACTAAGGTGATCCCCATTTCACTAACTGTGAAACTACTGGCACTAATTGGCTGGACCTCTGTTGAATTAGGTCAGTCACTTTAAAGGGGGTGAATATTTATGCAGTCACTTGTTTTACCTTCTATATTTTTATTTAATTGACATTACTTTGGAGAAATCTGTTTTCACTTTGACATTAAAGAGGTTTTTATTTTTGCTTTTCTGTGGATAAAGCCAAATTATATTGACCATGATGGTTTTATAAAATCAATAAAACGTTGCAACATCCAAGGGGGTAAAAACTTCATATAGGCACCATATTAAAGCTGTTAATACACATAACAGACATGAAATCTAATTTCAAAAGAGTCATGTATATTTCTAAATATTTTCAACATTGTTTCTTGTGGGTGGATCACACTCTGTAGTGATGGGCCAAAATCATGATCACATTAAAAACTGAATTGATTGTACAGCTGTAGTATGAACTACAGCAGGCAGCTCCACTACAAGCATGATCTTTGGTAGCTTGAATGGCAGAAAGTCTATTGATCTGAGACAACTGAAGAGGTCAGGGACAAATCTCTGCAGCGTTTTACCAACACAGCAAAGAGCTGTTGTGAGACTTTACCATATACTGCAGAGAGTTAGCAAAATACTGTATATCCTAAAAATACCTGAAAGATATTGCAGGGACTTGGATGTAAGCTCTGTTTTTTGTTCCAGAAAAACTCTGCCAGCGGCATTTTTTAAACAGTTTTATGGACTTCTTTGGCGAAAGGGAGAGAAATGTATTACATTATTTAAACCTAATTGTAATGAAAGCATGCACAAGCTGTTTCTCTGGGAGGAAGAAAAGCTTGAACTTTGCAGTGGACTTTAAATTACAGAGAGCTGCTCTGCTTGTTTTCTCTATGAGGCCACAAAACTCAATCAGAATCCATGAAAAAAAAATCTGGCTCAAGATAAAATCAGCTTAGATATGGGGGCTAATCAGGACTTCTCTCTTTGATTTCTTGGACAAGTAACTGGGGCTTCAATTTGGTTCAGTTTGAAGAACATCAAGAAAACTTTCAGGACAATTTCAAAGTAGTAAATCAACAGACAGGAAGGGTAAGCTGTGATGCTTAAATTCAAAAGACACACAACAGCTTTTTCCAATTTTTTGAAGGCAGAAGAAAACAAAATTGCTGTCCCTTCTGGTCAAATAAGCAATAATAGCATGACTTTGTCTTACTTTAGCAAACCTCTTAGACTGTCTGAAACTGGCAGCCCATTATTTGTTTGAAAAGAGCTCCCAAATTGGTCAATTTCTGCCAATAAAACAAGTCAGTTTCTTGTTGGAATACTTTATCTTCTCTTTACTTTTGTTTATGAGGCTTAAATTCCAACACAAGTTTATGGAGTGGTTGCTGGAAGTGTGATGGGTGAATCAGATTTAATGCATAGTAATACATTTAGCAACATAAAAGAGTTACTTTCAATAGCTCCATGTTTTCTGACTGCTGGTCCTACAAAGAATTTTGACATAGTAGACTGATTTATGTCCCACCTTGTGCACAAGTTGTGTTGAAGCCAGCATCCTCGTGTTCAAAAATGACTATGATCTTCAACCAATATCCAAACTGACTCATATTGTAACCATACACATAGTAGATTGCAAAATGCTTATCATTATTTTCTTGAACAGCAAAATGGATCATATAGGGAAAAATGTGACTAACCAGTTCCCATCTTGGTTTCCTTCCATGGTTTCTCTTCTGCTGGTTCAAGGTAAATCTACCTTCTTTCAGAAAACTCTTGCTAGCATGGAGTTAATGTTGAAAACATCACCGTAGAGTTAGGTTTAGTCACCAAAACTCCTTGCGAGGTCTAGGAAAAGGTCTTGGTTTGGGTTAGAGAAAGTCAGTGTTAGTTTAGCGGTCTATCCATCCTGACACTGTTGGTCATTTTTCTACAGTACATAGTCTGACTGGAGGTTCCATCTGATTGTCGAGCCTCAGATTCAGGAGGAACAATGCGGATTCCTTCCTGGTCGTGGGACAGTGGACTAGCTCTTTACCCTTGCAGGGCTCCTTGAAGGGGCATGGGAGTTTGCACATCCAGTCTACATGTGTTTTGTGGACTTGGAGAAGGCTTATGATTGTATCCCTGGGGGGGTCATATGCGGGGTACTGAGAGAATATGGGGTCCCAGGGCCGCTGTGGCGAGCCATAAGGTCTCTGTATAACCAAAGTGAGAGCTGTGTCCACATCCTCAGCACAAAGTCAGACACGCTTCCGGTGTATGCTGGCCTCCGCCAGGGCTGCCCCTTGACTCCGATCCTGTTATGATTTTCATGGACAGGATCTCAAGGTTCAACTCTGCTGTTTGCAGAAGATGTGGTTCTGCTGGCTTCCTCGGCTGGGGACCTCCAGCAGGTACTTGGGCGGTTTGAGGCTGAGTGTGAAGCGGCTGGTATAAGAAGCACCTCCAAGTCTGAGGCCATGGTTCTCCACTGGAAAATGGTGGATAACTCCCTCCGGGTGGGGAGTGAGTCTTTGCCTCAAGTGAAGGAGTTCAAGTATCTCGGGGTCCTGGATAAGTGGAGGATAATGGATGGTTGGACATTGTCTGACATCCATAGTACTTAACTTTGTTAGTATAGCACCTTAAATATGCCATGTACTCCAGATTTTGTGTTGAGGCAGACCACAAACAAAGGACTGAGTTTGTTGGTTTCACATAATGCGGGTCACCAGATACAACTTAACTCCCACGATAACTTTCATTTCTCTACTGCATATACATAAATATTCTCATTTATTTGGGACACCTCACATAGAAAGTGTTTGGGAAGTGTCAGGAGGTAATTGGACAAAAATTCTGCCTTTCACATTCATGATGGGCCAGTCAGAGTGACAGGACAAAATTATGCAGTAGACACACGCAACTCCAATACAAACAGAAGCTATGCAGGCTAGAGCTGGTGTAGTATTTGAAACTTACTGCTGGCTTAAATTCATGCTGAAACCTAGCGTGCAAAAACATCTTCTCTGTTAGGAGAAGCTTTTGGTGAGGCTTCTTTCCCTTGTTTCAGTAGAAAAAATGTGGTCAAGGTCTGATCAAATTGCTGCTTTTCTACAGCTACATCTGAGCTTATTGCCATGGTGATAGCCATTGTATTTATCAGCCTACAATACAATTAAACCCCACCCCTAACAACGGCAAACTCATGCCGAAGCATGGTGGCAAAAGATCAAAAACATTTATTCCTTTATGAAAAGCTTTCAGTGTTGTTCTTTGTGCTTTATGTAATCAAGAAATATGCTCGAGTTCTCATAACACTGCTACTATTCTATTGCTACATTTGAGCTAACTGCTACACCGGTGGCAGCCATCGCTAAAGGCTCACAGTACAACTTTGCTTGCAGCTGTCGCCTCGTTCTCCTCAGACAATGCTGATTGGTCAGACCTGTCTTTGAGTCTGGCACAGGCGGTGCAGATTGAATCTTTGCAAGATGGATTTGCATGAATAGGTACATGGATTCTGGCAAATCCTTCTGCATTATAGCAGATACTCTGATAGCCAAATATATATATGCAAAAACACCAAAGAGTGTAAATTTAATGACATATCCTCTTTAGGCAAACTTTCCTTGTTAGCACAGTGGTAAAATGTCCAATATGGAGCTGGGGACGATACTAGTCAGGGAGATTAAATGTGGTCAGCAGGGCATGATGACGATGCCAAATTTGTTTGTTAATACCCTTCAAAGTTCACCTCAATAGTCAGTATAACAATTCTGATCTTGCGTGTCTCTTAAGGAACAACCCCTACACAAGAAGAGGTGGTACTAACCCAGTAAGAGCCCCTTTACCAAGAGACCCCACCTTCACTTGCTCCTGCCTCACCTCAACCAAAGTCTGCATTTTGCGCTGTAAGTGCTTCCAACAGGGTAAATCCTCCTCTATGAGGTGCATTTGTAAGGCATTTCCTGAAAATCTCAGGATTTTTTTAGTCCTGAAAGTGTCTGGAATATTGCAGAAGTCCATATGTGAAAGGGGCTTAAGAATGTTTGATACTGCCACTGGTGGCTTTATTTGTACCTTTCCTGGTTGGACAGCCCTCTTCATAACCCTTATCTTTCTTCATTCTGTTCAGTTCTTATAGTGTGCGGTTTTCCTGTATTCAGACATCTTAAAGCCTGAGCCATTCCTCCGATTGATCTCTGTTTGTGCTGCTGTCAAAGCTGCAAAAAGATTTGTCACTCAAAGGCAAAGCTAGTATATACCCTGCTATAAGGGCAGGACATTGCTCTTATGTCGTACATTTGTCACCATCCCTGTCTTGTGCTTATTCTCTGTCTCTATCTCTTCCCCCATCATTCTCCTCTCTGTCAATTCCACTGGATAAATGTACCCTCTCTGTATCTCTGTCTTTCTATCTCTCCCCCCTCTATACATCAAGCTGCCAGTGAGCTGGATCACTGCAGCACAATATTCCCTTTTAGTGGCCATACGATAGGCCCTCACCAAAAGCACAATGCATTATTTATCCCAGATTACCCTCAGAGGCTTAGCAGTGCTTTGCTATCCTTTAGGTAGTCTTGGCACAAGTGATGATAAGGGACAAAAGGGAATATCATGCAATCAAGGGGAAAGCAGGGTAAACAATGAGATGTGCACCAAGTATTTGTGGTGCAGAATTGGAGTTTCTTGATAATCAGCTTACTGCTCTAATGATCGGGGCACAGCCTGACCTGATGTTCATCAATCCCTCCGATCGCCTGAAGGAAATTAGTCAGACAGCAGGAAGGAGTCTCAGTCTGCAGATAGAGAGTGTGAAAGGGCTGCAGTAGAACATTATCGGACCTGAATAAGTACCAATCAATGAACAGGTTTGTGTGAGACTGAGAGCGTGATTGAATGTGAGAGCATGAAGTCAGTGGAGTGTGATGGAACGAAGTCACGATGGCTCAGTGGCTCTTCTGGACCATTAGCTCCATTTCCAGCCTGTGTGTGAAGCAAGAATACGTCACATGGACACACATCATATTCACGCACTGAAATACCATGTTAGAGCTAGAAACAGTTTCCACAGACTGAAATCAACTACTTCATGTTCATAGTTACAATTAAAGCTGCATTGATTCACTTGTTTTCAGTATAAAAGTCCTTTCTTACAGTCATTCACTAGCACGTCTTAAGGCCATAAACTCTAAATTGGTAAAACTGATTGGTTTTATATTGTAATGGCTGGTTCTATCAGCATTTGGATTGTGTGTGTGTCATGCTGAGTACATGGGGACACAACAGCCAACGACAACCCAGGTGGATGGCTTGATTTTGGACTAGATATTTTGGTTTTACTACTCTACATACCCCACAGTGAGAGCAGAACCATGAGCAGAATCCTCAACTTTGGGGTATTTTTTCCTTTGTAAACTGCCAGATAGTATTGTAAATCAACACTACATTAGCAGGAATGACGTTCTAATGCCCCCCCACCCCCTGCTATAATAAACAAGTAGGAAATATTCCTACCAGTGAACCTGCAGCTGAGACGGATGGTGATGCTGATTGTGGGTGTGGGATAAAGAGAGATAATGAGAGAGAGAGGATATAACCTCAATGTGTGAGACTTTCCACAATTGCCAGAGTCGGCATGAAATTGCACAGTGAATGCCTGGCTTTAGGTCGACCCAGAAACTTTGTTTACTGTAGCCTAAAACAATTGAAACATGCATGCATGTGCACGAGTGATGAAATACTAACTGATGTGTAGTGAGCAGTCTCACTCACAGTCACACCTTCAGGCAATTCTGATTCACCGGTTAACCTAACGAACAAGTTTTTGGTCTGTGAGGCCAGAGAGAACCCATGTATGCACTGGGAGAACATGCAAACTCCACCCTGAAAGGCCCTGTCCTACCAGGAACCTTCCCACTGTGAGGCAACAGCACAAACCACAGAGCTACTGCACAGCCCTCATCCGACAGAATCAGTGGATTAATCTGTTTACTATCTTATTTTTGGTTTGGGAAAATGCTGAAACTATCTTATTTCTAATAAAAAGGCTGAAAGAAAAATGTAATAAGTGAGAAGGGCAGTCAAATTATTGTTTTATTCAGAAAAATTTGTATTACACATTAAACTTCAATTCTGAAAGGGAACCTGATCAAAAGTTGTCACAGTAACTTAAAGACAAGTTTACAACATGCCACGAAGTGAATGTGAATAATAATAAAACTGCTACTACTACTACTGCTGCTACTACTGCTAATAATAATAATAATAATAATAATAATAATTTTATTTAAAAATAGAACATTAAGAAGTCAAGGTGCTTCCCACACAGCTTGTGTTGCAAAAAACACCATTTCTATTTAAATGAGGAAAATGCTTAACTGATTTTCTAGGCATTTTGCTCTACCAACAGTTTTATATATAAAACTGGCAAGTTTAGGAAAGGCTGCCCTCTAATTGGAGAGGACAAGGAGCAATCAATTTCCTGTTAAAGGCTTTTTCCATCTGTTCAGACGTGGCTTAAACTTTTACTCATGCATGTTACTTTTATTAACTGGTTTTATTTAAATAAAACTGGCGTTTAACTACCATAAAGGCGCAGAGCAACTTCATGCAAAGGGGTGTGTATATGTGATTGCTAGAAAGACCCAGTCTGCTTCTGCTCCCTGTCTTTGTTATAAGGATGTGTATGGCAATTCAATAAAGGACGTCCAATGTGCACTATTAGTTTGGATGTTGATTCATTTATGGATAATCCAGGATAAGGATTCCAATAATTTTTACATTTCCTAACATCTTATATCTCTAAACAGCCTGGTGTGTGTGCCCAGTTCACAAACCTTTACCAACCACCTGGGGCCTTGGCTTTACATAAAACCAAGACTTTATCTACATTTGAGTGTCAGATTTTCACTTCTAATATAAAATCCCATAGTGTTACTAAGGTTTCATACAGAGATAAAATGCAAAAGCATTTTCCTCCAGCAGTATGGATGTAGCACCACAGGTCTCAAAGCCTTGTGATAAACAGGTCTCTAGCTGTACCATAAACATGAAAAGCAGACATAAAAAGCTGTGGTGTTTTTTCTTTTCCTTTTCTTGTTTTCGTAGACGGGGTTCAGGTGTAGCTTCACAGACGACTGAGCAGACGGCAGGTTAAGTTGAATCCCAGTTCAGAGGCTCGATAAGGACACGGCTAACAAAGGAGGGTCCTGGAACGGCCTTGAATGCCAGACTAATCCTCTGCCTTTTCCACAGGTGGGATGGTCAAGGCTTAAAGAAGCCCTTCAAAATACTGAATACATTAATGTATCAATGTATATGAATGCATTAAAAAAAGCGCACAGAACATTACTTTATGTTCCCTGATCCTGTCGTGCATCAGAGCTTTTACACACAGAGAGACAGAGAGATAGAGACAGATAGGAAAAAAATAAGACTGATTCTGAATATCTGATTCTCTCCTGATGTGACTCAGTTTACCTTTAAGGGAAAAAAGATGCTTCAATCTCTTCCACTCATGTAATTACTTTTGCTTGTTGTTTTTTTAGAATCGAAAGTTTCTGAAGTATTTTGTTACATGACTGAATAAAAATTCTGCAGAGGCTCGGCAGTATTAAAAACAAACACTGTCCAATCCTAGTTCAGAGTGTATGCAGTGGAAATGCAAAGATTTACTAGAAAGGAAGCATTATGCTCCAGAGCTTGCTTTATTTGCAGAGCCTTGCAAAATGTAGTATGTGGAATTTGGGGGTAAGAGTGAAGCACAGCTTCTGACAGCTTCAACCATCCAATGCACAAATTAAAAGTCACTTTCAACATTGCAAAGCAGATGGGTTTGCCAGACTCCATGTCTGTCATCATGCAAATATACCTTGTAAAAGCTCAAATCCACAATGTTTGTGCCAACTCGGACACCATTTGGACCAATCAGTGTAATTTGAGGAGAAGAGGCGGTAGTTATGGGCAGGGTTTAGATTTACTTAAAGCCATTTGCAATGGCTGCCTACACTGTGGTGATGAGCTTGGATATACAGTAGCTTTATTTTAGCGTCAATTTGACCAGAAATTGACCACATTACTGAATGCAATACAGACTAAAACAACACTAAAAGCTTTTAGTGATGGGAAAGATGTTTTCGCTCTTCTGCCAACCTGCTTCAGCATGAGTTTGTGAGAGTTACAGGGGGAAAGAGTGAGTTGTACTGTGCTATGTTGCTAGTGTAGTGATTAGCTCAGACTTAGCCGTAGCGGCAAATTTGTCAGTTTGTCTACTCCCAGTCTGCTATTGCATGGGTTTGTGGTCCTTATGGGTGGGGTCTGCTGGTGTATCCAATGGCTGCTGCCACGGTAGCTATTAGCTTGAATGTGGAAGTTTAATTAGAACATCACTTTTTAAAACCAGAGCCACAACAAAAGCTTGCCTTGGCAGAGAAGACGTTTTTGCACGTCTACCAAAGCTCCGTCATTAGCAATGTACTGCAGCGGTAGCCTGTCTGCTCAAGAGAAGCACAAGTGTATAACATCATTTTGTCTTGTCGCTCCGATTGGCCAGTCATGAATGTGTAAGACAGAACGTTCGTTCAATCACCTTCTGAAAATTTTTTGAAAAGCCCTGCCCTTCCCAAACACTTTCTATTGAAACTTTCACAGATGAATGTGTGATATATCCATACAACGGTTATTTGAAACAGCCAATTTGGCGTGTCAGGTTAGAAACAATCCCTATCCACATTGGGTTCCCACCCACCTGTTGAAAGCAATCACCATAAATGAAAAACAGCAGGTGACAGAAACACTGGAGACAGACTAAATGTGTTAAAAAGAGCTGGTAGAAACTAAACTTTTGCTTGTTTTTACACAATCCTGACACACTGACCTATAACAGGGCAGATTTATTGACTTCTGCCTCTGTGTGCCCCTCTGTGCTGACATCTCACAATCAATACCTCCCACACTGAAGAATACATGACTTACTCATCTGGGGTTTACTTCTGCCTTCACGGTAAAAGTCCTGTCGGAGAGGTAAGACATAAATTTGATTTAAAGAGTGGGAAAGAGAAAGCTGAAGACAAAAAGCTTAAGACAGAGAGATCATTTCACTGAGAGATGGATATTCAATAACAGGAGCTGAAGGGCTTTTTTATCCAATTATCTTAAACAAGCTGTGTCAAGAATGATAGCTCCGTATCATTGATATGACTGGAAATAACCATTTTATATCAGGACTCCTCAAAGTCAATGATGAAAGCATTGATTCTCAGTTAAACTCAAGAGCTTTGTTCAGCCAACTGTACTTAAACGCTGCCCATATAAGGGATAAATCCACCTCACTATGTACCTAAAAATGTCATACTTCACTGGAATTAACTGGAGGAAATGGGCTCTGTTAATGCCTCAACTTACTCATAACTTTCAGTGTAATTATCCTAGAGTAGAAAAAGATTTTTCAAAGAGTCATTTATTATGCATTTCATTATTATTTGGCTCTTTCAATCATCCTCGAAGGACGGAGATTCAGCTTGTTCTCTGAGTCGAAGGCTGAACAAGCGGAAGCCATTAGTCCGCAGAGAAAGACAGCATATGGTTGGAGGGCATCCATCCACAGAGCGAGAACTCAATTAACACTTGACACAATAACCGTGACTCTCTCTGCCTCATCAACCAGCTGTGGACAACAGATGAGTCTTTATCCTGCAAAACATTAGGAAATAAATTTAAACATAGGGGCCAAACCTGTTGTTTCAACCAGCTGAGGTCTATCATTTGTTGTTTTACATGTTTCTTTTCTTTTTTTTTTTTTTTTTTTTTTTTACTGAGTGGGCGCTGAGTGCTACTACAGACCAAAAAACATCATTCACATGGCCACTGAAAGTTTTTTTCTAAGAATAACAGAATAAAAAGCCTTGCTGTTTGAGGCAAGGTTTCCATTTAGCAGCAGTGATGTGCTGTAGTCTATTATCAGGCTTTAAAGATCGGAGCAGGTTTCATGCATCATCTTCATTATCTTCTAGCATCTCTCTTCACACTCAATTTCTTAATGTGTTACTGCTTCAGCGGAAAAGACATGATAAAGTTTGGAAAGAGGATGTAATGATGCTCTTAAAAGATGCACTACCTCTAAAAGGTAGCATGGTATTTACTGCAGATTGATCATTAAAGCGAATATAAACTCAGTGACTCAAGTGACCAACTTGGTTTTGCTGTGCAAAAGAAAAAGTTGAGCTCATAGATGTAAGGAAAGTACTAAATCAGTTGGGGCCAATGCAAAAAACAAATCTGTCCAGTGGACAGTGTCATAGGACAGAAAGTTTCTGTACAAACACTACAAGAAGAGAGTTTGGTACCCAAACATGTAAGTTTTGGTCAAACCAATTCAAGCTCAGTAAAGATTCACACTGCAGCTAAAAACAAGATTTTTTTACATTAATGAGGGAAAGTAAGGTCAGACTTTTGCAATTAAGTCAACTTAGCCAGAAACCATGTAAGGCAATTTGTCTAATTTTGTCCACTTAGAGAGGACAACTGGGGGGACTATGACAAATTTTGTCTACCTGCAGGGGAATAGAGATGGCAACTTCAAATTCATGTAATCAGATAACACTAGATAGGGCTCAGTTTAAAATATTGGCTTCATAGAGGGCACTGAACAGGGCACATTGAAAAATATAGCCCACCTCAAAGACACAAAATAGGGCACGGTGTAAAATATTGTTTCCACACAGGGCACTAAATAGGGCACTTTGTAAGAATGGTCTACTATTACAGTATATTCCCCTAAATTGGAAAATTTGGCAAGTTTATGATAATTTTAGGGAACCAAATATGTTATTTTTCAAATGTTGTCTACCCAGAGGACACTAAATGGAGGACCTTATCATGTTTATCTGCAATACGGGCAGGCCATCCCACAGAATGGGCTTCTCAGTGAGCTCCAGCGAGAGGGTCTTCCCCCACTGTGATTGGTGGGATCAATTGATTGGTTTCTCAGTGGTCTGATGTTAAAATTGTTGAATCATGCCTCTGTTTATCCCATTTTGCCACTTTTTTCCACCTATTTTTTGCCATTTGTAACCTGTTTCTGCCGATTTTTGCCACTTATAACCAATTCTCGTCACTTTTGTTTTCTACTAATTTAACTCCTTTCAACACTTTCTTGCAATGATTAAGACCTATTTCAAATTTAGCTTTTTGCCACTATTTTGCACTTCAAATCCATTTCCACTACTTTTTGCCTCTTTTAAGCCATTTTCAAAACTTTTCAGCCTTTTCAAACTAAGTTTGCACACTTTTTTCCCACTTTTAACCCACTTGTCCCATTTGTTTCTCATTTTGTAGCATTTTGTAACTAAATATTTTTTTTTGTCCATTTAAAGGTCACATATTATACCCTTTTAAGACAAGTTCATATTGGTCTCAGATGTCCCCAAAGCATGCCTCCAAAGTTTGTTTTTCAAAAAAAGAAAGAAAAAAAAACAAAAAAACCCCCAAAACACTCCAGTACTGGATTTTTGCATGTCTAAAAACCCCTCTGTTTCAACCCTGCTCAGAACCAGTTGTTTCTGTGTCTGTGGCTTTAAATGTTAATGAGCTGTCTGACTCCGCCCCTCTTAGGAAATGAATGTTGAGGATCAGGACTGGAGGGTGGAACTTTCCTCCAAGCAAGGAGGGCCAACCAAACCTGGGGGAGGGGCTAACTCCCCACATGACATCATGAGGGGAAACTCTGAGAACAGCTTGTTTGAGCACACATTTGCTGAAAGGTGGAGAAAGAGAGAGGGGGAGAGGGAAAGGATTTTTCCGATTCTTTGGGGGATTGTGGACAGGCCAGGAGCACATATTTTTGTTATAAAAGCCTGAAAAAGGGTATTTTGCAAAATATGTGCCCTTTAAGGTAGCACAGTTTCTTCTCCCTTTTATTCTGGTATCCTGATTTCTGACATTACTTCCCAAATGATTTAGTTCAATGTGCCCATCCAAATTATCATTACCTAAAATAGGTAATTCTGTTTTAAGAAAAGGGGTCTATATCTTGAAAAAGGCAGTATTATATTACAGTATTGATAAAAAAAATTATTCTTTGTTGCTCCAAGAAGAATGATTATTATCCATGATAAAAATTACATATAGTTATCAAAGCTTTACAATAGATCAGGATTTTGTTGACTGACATAGCCCCCCAATGTTAGGGCCCAAGAACGCTCTACCTTTTATCCCCCTTGTGGGCAGCCTTGCATAGGTGCATTCAAGAAGGTACTTTCACAATGTTTTTTTTTTTTTTTTTGCTTTTAATATTAGGGCCATGCGAGGGGCCCTGTCCTCCCTCTGAGTCCACCAGTGTCCTACTGCATCTGTCTTTAATTTCTCACTGAGGCAAAGTTTAGATATTTTGTCTAACCTGGTAACAATAGCCAAGGAGGACAGAGCTTGACCAAGACATAACTCTGATAAAGGAGAGTGGTTCGGTGTGCACAGAAGAATCATGAAATGCTCCATTCATCAGGAGATGTTCTCATATAATAGCGTGAAATAATGCCTTTTATTCCAGTTCTACTCCTGATTAGAGGTCACAGCTGTGAAACTCTGCCCTGACCTTTTACCACGACCATCATTTCTCACATAAAACGGCCTTGTCCAATCAGACCACACTCACTAAAATACAATCACAAACCGATCAAACAGGCGCACGCATGCAGTGACCTCTCAGCCACATCAGCACTCAGTATTCTGATCAACACTCCCTCATCTCCCCTCCATCACTCCCTCTTCAGCTCAACATAATAGAGGCCAGGTCATTCATTAGACACCTTTTAACTGTCGATCAGAGAGCGAGGGGTGAAGAGCGAGCGAGCATGGGTGTGAACAGAAGAGAGAAAACCACACAGCAGCATCTCAGTGTTGGAACTGATAGGCCACTTAAGGCTTTTTATGCCGCTGTAATTTAAAGCCGAGCCCTTCTTCCACTGCTGGTAGTTAAGAGGGAAATAAAGTCGGCCTAATCTTCGACTTAATCTCACTCTCACAATCTTGCACACATCAAAACACACACTCAAACCATACAGTGCTTTGGATGACACCTTAACTGCATGTTTGATGAGAATATGCTCATTTCTTTTTCATAGTGCCGAGACTGTTTGACTCTCTTTGTTTGTATCCTTCTGCTGAACTTTTAAGTGAAACTCTTTTATAAATGTACTCATCTCTGATCTTTTCTTCTTATCTTTCTTTCCTCTTGGCCTGAGGACTACTCAAAACTTCTTGGGATTGTTCAAAGAAGTTTATAACCCACTTTTTCAACTACTCTTAGCAAAATTTACATTCAAATTAAACCTATTTTTACTGCTCTAAGTTATTAACCAAGAAAAGTCCATGAGAAAAATGTTTTTATGGTCAAAATGGTCTTAAATATTTAATTCACAGCTTTGAGTCATGTGACTCACAGAGGCCTGGAGGCCAGAAAATGTCTTGAACAGTGGCAGCTAACAATTGAACATTACATGGAGCTACAGCACTGGCATTTTTTCTCCATACTCTCAAAAAAAAGCAGGTTTACATCACCTGACAACCACAGGGAAATAGAGATATTAATTCAAAGTATTTTTTTGTCACTCTGGATCTTTATACAGCACCTGTGACACTGTTTAGCTAATATCAAGTAAGTTTGAACCAGAACTTCACTGGTATATCTGCTGTATTGAAGAAACCTTCCCCCAGAGCCACCAACAGGATAAAGGTCTACACAAGTATGAACAGTCTGAGGCATTTTTGATGAGTTTGGGTCAGTAACAGAAAAGCAGGAAAGTACAGAGTCACGTCAGAATCCTATATGCGGACTCTAAAGTGATTCAAAATTTCCAAGAATATATATTTTTAAACATGCTGTTTTACATCAGGAGTGTATTTTCAACATCAGACCCACTGCAAGTATTTTCCTCCATGTGCTGTCTCAGACTGAGATGCTACAGGAAGCGTAGACCTCATCAGATGGTGGCGGCTGATTTGCTCTAAGTACGCTATTGGCTAATCATTCTCATGCTGCCTTATTTAAACTGCTCTTGCCTGGCCACTCTCTGCAAGCTGCTCTTACAACCCTCCTCCACCCCAGCTCCTCCTTTATTCTGCTTCTGACTTATATATATGTGTATGTATACCTCGTCTTGTGATATTACAGTGGCCCAATCCTTACACATTTCTGTATGTGGCCCTCAGTGGAAAAACACCTGGAATTTAAACAAATGTTTGTTTTTTTAGAGTTTAAAAAGTTGTCCATTTATTAACCAGTCTCCACTTCAGATGTGATTGGTTCAGTGTTGAGGCAATGAGGCATTTGAAGCTTGTTGATATGCCACAAAGTGTCCAAATAAGATCTATCTCTCAGGCCAAGAAACTTGTCTTAACTCATATAACTTTGATTTTCCCCACCAGGCAAAGTTTTTATGTCTTCATAGGGCATCATGCCCTTTTTTCTGTCAATAAAGCAAATAACAGAAAAGTAACAAAGCCATAAAAACAAACAGTTTCATAAACTCTATTATCACTGTGAGGAGCCACATCATGAGGCGTCTCAGCCAGCTTTGTCGACAGAAAAAGAGTTTATTTTCAATAAATATTATCCTGACAGTAATCAATGAGCTGGAACTGTGAAAACTTCATAGGGCTCTCCATTAAAACAGATCTTCTCTATAGACTCTCCATCACCATGCTGCTGTAAAACACACACATTTACTCCCCCACACACACTTGTTTCCAGCTCAGCAGCCTCTCGGCCGTGTCTCCCCTGGAGAATTTGGTATGCACCCTCTCCAGATCTGTGTGTCTCTGTATGTGTGCTGGTGTGTCAGTGTCGGCCTGTCTGTTAGAGATAATGAGGCAGTGTGTGCTTCGCTCGGATAACCCCTGGACTTCACCATCAACTGGCAGCTAAAGTGGAAAACTCGGAGCACATTTTTGAACTGTGTCACACTGCTCGGCTGTGTTTGGATTTTTTCTCTGCTCAACACATCCTTCTTCCCAAACGGGCTTCCAGCTCGCTACTCGGACTTCAACAATGACAGGCCTATGGTCCCTGCTGGAATTATTGATGCAGTCTGAGTCTTTATTGGTGGTTGTCAGGATGTGAGTCAGACAGTGATGAGCTTTAAAAGTGGAAGACGAATCACGTTAAAGAATATTCCACCAACAGACTGTGAAGAAATTGGAAATAATACACTAAGCTTCCATCTCGCTGTTATAAACTGAAAAAGTATAATGAGTTTGTCACTGCAAATCATGCATCCTTCACTGATAAAATATGAACTAAAACACTACAGCCTGGCCATGTTTTTTTTTTAAATCGTTACAGTTTTTGGGTTAATTTGTAGTAAATTCTACACATAACCAGTCACTCGCGTATGAGTATCATTGATAAATTCACCTGCATATATTAATACAAACCATCCAGTGTCAGTTATCCATGAATCAGAGGTTATAGCCAAAAAGAAAAGGAATGCGTCGATGTTTTCTGCCAACATTCATACAGTGCAGATAGAAAGTATTCAGACCCCCTTCATCTATCCATCTTCTTATCCAGGGTCATGACATGGTGGTGGCAGACGAAGCAAGTCAACTCAGACGCCCCCCACCTCTGCAACGTTTTTCACTTCCTCCTGAGGGATTCCGAAGCACTCCCAAGCCAGATGGGATACATAATCCCTCCAGCAAGTTCTGGGTCCACCCCAGGGTCTCCTCCCAGTTTGGCGTGCCCAGAAGACCTCCGTAGGGAGGTATCCAGGGGGCATCCTCATCAGATTCCTGAACCACACCAAATGTCTGGCAGCTGCTCTATTTCGAGCCTCATCTGGACGTCGGAGCTCGTCACCCCTTTTCTAAGGCAGAGCCCAGACACCCTCCTGAAGAATCTCAGTTGTCACCAGAGTTTTATAGGTGAGGGCGAAGATTGACTAGTAAATTAGGAGCTTTGCCCTCTTCACCATAATGGTCCAGTACAATGGTAGAGGGTCTGCAAAACTGTAGATGCAACCTACCTGTCAATCTCCCGGTCGATTCTACTCACACTTGTGAACAAGACCCAGAGATACTTAACTCCATCACTTAAGGCAAAGACTCACTCCCCACCTAGAGGAAGCAATCTAAGACTGTCTTATCACGCAACTCTGTGTGTTCAGAGGCATAGTAAAAAGTAAAAAGTTTAATAAACTGTTTGGAGTCTGGTGTATTTGACAGTAAAGAATGAAACATGCAGTATAAATACTAACACACCGGTCTGCAGGTGCACCTGGCTCTCAAAGGGAATGAAAGCTCACAGTCTGATTGGTTTAATTCATGTAAATAAACACACCCATGTATAACCAAACCACTTATTCCAGCCTCTTTGCTCTGTGCTCAGACTGTGTAGACCCCAAACCAACCTTTGCCACACCCTCCAGACAAAAAATGTGACAAACATCACATGTTACGTTGCTGGCTGACATTTATGTTGCTCAATTTTTCCCTCTCTTCTCTTCAAGTTTTCCAACTCTCCTTGCCACCCCCTTGGAAATTACAGTGTGCTAGTGCAGTGGTTCTCAACAGCTCAGACATCAGGACCCACCACCTCCTCCTTAAGAGAAATCACTGCCCAAATTAAAAAAAAAAAAAAAAAATTCCTCACTATTTCCTGAATGTTGGGCAATCAGTTGTCACTGGTTTATCAGTATTCTTCGCTACCATTACATCATGAAGACATAAGAATACTCCAAAAAATATCAATGTTTGGACTCTGAGTAGAAAAACTTATTGAACAAAGAGACAGGACAAAACAAACACATTGAAAGCACATCATTACCGAGGGACTTGCATGCATACATCTTATTTTAATCCATTTCCCTAAGATAACATGGAAGTTTGGTAATCCCCTGAGGAATTTCATTATTATCTTGGGTAAACCAGTTTTATTTCCCAACAAAATGGAGATAAATTGTTAAATATCTTAAGAAAAATAATAAATTTGACTCATAATTATAGGAAACCTAAAATACTGCAACTACAAATTACTGTATGTCCACTTATGGCTTCCGTAGATAGAGTTTTTGTCACATTTGTTTCCCCGGGCATACATTCACAACCCACTAGAAAGAGCTTTTGGGTCCCGACCCACAAGTTGAGAACCACTGTGCTAGAGAACACCAGTCTAGTAAAGCATACCTATGAGAATAAATCCCAATTCTTTGTTTGATAAGAAAGATTGAATATAAACTGAAAGATTAGTTCCACAAGTTATTCAATAAATGTTCCTTTACTTTATATCTTTCCTTCACATTTAACTGCTGTCAGTTTTTGGTCCAAAAATGATGCTTTAGTGCAAAAACACCTTATGCATCTGTGGGATTTAGCCTGGAAGGTTTCTAACTAGAATTCTTATGTAACATCAGAGGTGTTTAAATGCTTTAAAGCTCCCCTTCTTACCTTCTTCTTGGACTTGAAGACATTGCAGCGAAAGACGTTACTCTGACCGTCTCTGGCGATGTAGCTGAAAATCTTCAGATCCTGGGAGTCATGAGAGACATAGAATATCCTGAAAAATAAAATTAAATAGGTCAGAAAACAATCTGAAGATGATGCAAAACAGAATCAGAGCCTGGCAGCGTTTCCAAATGTATCTTAAGACGTAAAGCAGGCACTCAGCCCGTTTCTCTGGGGTTTCAATGTGACTAAAATAAGCACTTTTTCAAGCTTGTTTTAATCCAAAGGCAAGGGACCAAATTCAAGCTCCCAAGCTCAAAAAGTGCCAGAGAAAGTTCTGATTTAATTATTTAAATCAAATTAACTGAGTGGCACAGACGTCCTTGTGGGTTTGTTTTCTGTTTCTTTGACATGTCTAAATGGAAAGTTCAGTGAGGCGAACTGGAGAGTCTGTAAACTTAAAATTCAAGATATAAACATTCCTGAAGTTACAAGACTGATACATTCCAGTGTGAGGAGGTGACTGTGAACGTTATGCTATTATAATGGAAAATATCTCTTGTGGAAGAGGAAACAGTGTAACTCTGACACAATAATAGAGTTATCTCCTGTTAGAGAGAGTCTGTGCACCCAGCAGCGAGGAGGTATACAATAACCTGCAGAGCAGGAAATAGGAAGAAATAAGTTATGGAGCGAAAGTGAGAGCTGAAGAGAAAGTATGCAATAACCTGCAGAAGGCAGAGCATTTTATAGATCTAATTTATGATGACAAAAGAAAAGTGCTGCAGGGACAAAGCAGTGCAGATGAGATAAAGTCACAAAGACAGAGCTGGAAATTGTCGAGATCAATGACAGAACGAGACAGAAGTTTTAACAAGACAGGAAAGTCTTTGTTCAAAGGAGAGTCGAACTTTCTGCAATAATCTAAAGAGATATGGGATTAATTTTTCATACAGCCAAACTGACAAGGCATGTAGGCGCTCTGGGATTAAAATGGCTGGATACCTGCAGTGGAAAAGATGAAAGATGTGACCATAAAGTCTGAGGGCATGTCTCTTTGCATTATCTAAATCTGTCAAAAACAAACTGGAGGTTGGTGTTGATTCACTTGTAGTGAAGTGTAGTGAAAAACTCGGCAAAGAGATGTAGGAGGGGAGAAAGTTTCTGTGTCTCAGACATACCAGACTTACATTATATCAACTATCTAAACTGAAAACAAAAAAAGTAAGGCAATTTGTGTTTGGTACATTATTTCTTTGTTGTAACAATGCTTCTTGGTAATAAATCTTATGCCGTTGGGAAGCCTGTTTATTACCCTTTTAAATGATGCCACATTTGTAAGGATCATGCATTTGTGGGATGAGCAGCAGAGCTGAGTATGTGGGTTGCGCCCATGAAAAATTTGCCAAATCTTCTCTGCCAGTGCGAAACAGCTGATTCTGCCATTGACTCTTGTTTGGTGTTTGGTGGATTGGATGATTGAAGTTTGAAGAAACAACACATATTGACAATTTAACAATTTATTGATTTAACAACCAGGAGCCTCAATAGTGTGTGGAAGAACCAGACACAGACACAACAGCCTGGCTTCTCCTCCTCATGCTGGTCACCAGCCTGGTCACACACTGCTGTGGGATGGCATCCCATTCTTCAACTAGCATTTGTCGCAAGTCAGCCAACGTGGTTGTGTTGGTCACTCTGGCACGAACAGCACACCCAAGCTGATCCCACAAGTGTTCAGTGGGGTTGAGGTCAGGACTGCTGGCAGGCCATTCAATCCTCTCCACTCCCAAATTCTGGAGGTAGTCTCTGATAAACCCCGCTCTGTGGGGGTGAGTGTTGTCATCTTGGAGGATAGAGTTCTTGCTGACAGGGTGAAAAAACAGTATTCTTGGGGTGCTGTCTTCTTGGGACGCCCACTCCGAGGCCTGTCTCTTACATTCCCCGTTACATGGAACTTGGCCTTAATTTGGAGATGGTACTAGGGTTCACTCCAAACAATGCCGCAACTTTGTTTTGTGGAACACCAGCTTGAAGTTGCCCAACCGACAGGCCCTATCAGTCAAACGTGGCATGCCGATTCTTGAAGCAGACATCTACCAACCACTGTAGCAGGGCCCATGCTCACAGGTGCTGCCAATCAGGCACCTGACTGGCAGCACCTGGGGGTACCAGAAGCTCAAAACAAGAGTCAATAGCAACAGCAGAATCAGCTGTTTAGCAATGGCAGAGAACATTTGGCACATTTTTCATGGGCGCAACCCACATACTCAGCTCTGCTGCTCATCCCACAAATGCATGATCCTTACAAATGTGGCATCATTTTAAAGAGTAGAAAACAGGCTTTCCAACGGTATAAGATTTATTACCAAGAAGCATTGTTACAACAAAGAAATAATGTACCAAACACAGATTGCCTTACTTTTTGTTTTAAGTTTACATCAGATTCGTCAGAATGACATGACCACACTGATAGAACAGTGCAGCCTCAATTTGTATTGTTGCCATAAAGAGCTACACCAATCATGGTCGATCAACATCATCTCAGTTGACCATATTCGTACTGTGGTTTATGTCATGTTTGGCACAGGAAACTCAAATATTGTTATCATCATACCACAATGTGATATCCAGGAGGTTTGTCTTATGAATGTCTGACTTTTGTTTTAACTGAATTCCTTCCTGTTTGAAAAGTGACAACAAAGACGACGGGTGCTAAAAATCCAGAGGAAAGAAGGTCAAGCTCAACAGCGTTTCTTATGTCTGGGCCTTTTTACCCCTGGTAAAATGGCAGGAGACCCCCAGCAGTTTTCAGGCTCTCCACAGCATGACCAGGGGCATCCTTGCTACCCTAGGCAATACTTAGGTAAAAGGTAAAAATGGTATTAAAGTAGCTATTATCATGCAATTATCAAATGGTAAAAGAAAGTAGCAGAATCCTTCAGTAGGACTGGTCTCTAATCGGGTAATTAGTTCCATATAAGGAAGCATGCTTGTTGATTTGGTGTAATTTATCACAGAGAGAAAATTGAAAACAAGCAAGGATTTAATGAAACTTTCAACATTTATACTGCTGAAATGAGTGTGTGTTGTGTCTGAGACAGTGGTCTCATCTGTATACTCTGTGACATTTCTGTGGTATTTGTTTTGGCCTTTTCACTGGGAGCTGGACTAGTAGAGGCATTGTGGTTTAGATTGTATCTTGATGAACCCTGTTAGCAGACTGTCAAATATTCTGGACGCAGCATTCAGCAGTGACTCACACATTCTCACACAGTCTCAGCTGGACTCCCGACTAGAGCTGCTGCAAAAATCAGGTCCAAGAAGTCAGCTTATGATAGCTGGATTTCATTTTATTCCTCAGAATACTGGAACATCTCATAATGTCAAAGCAGTGTTTCCTGATCATTAATTACATGTTATTTCCATTGCACTGCTATCAGTTTAAAAAAACCAGACCACACATGAGTTCCTGGTCTGGTTTCCTTCATGCTGCTTGAAAGGAAAACATAATTTTCTTTCAAATCAATTTTCTATTTCATAGGTCAAACCAAAATGAATTTCCATTACTATAGTGTCGTAATTACAGAGAATCAGACAGGCTGTGAATAAGCCAACACGTGTTTCTCAGTGTCACTTTTTGTTGCTAAGAGAAGCTGATATCTGCTTCCATTAGTTGTGTCCATTTGTTGATTTTTATTATTCTTTCTACAAGTCAACCTGTAAGAGGAACCCCCCACTGTAGTATGACTGATAGTAAAGAACGGTTTAAAAATGCTGAATGAAAGCTTGAAACAATGCAGGACAAAGGTTGTTATCATTGCATATGCATCAAATTGTATCATAACCTTGCAAAGCAGATGGATTCCCCTTTTTCTGTGTTTCTCACTGGTAAATCCATCTTGCAAAGTTACCATCTGAACAGTTTGGGCCCAGTTAGAAAGTGACAGGACCAGTCAGGGTCGAGGGGCAGTAGTTTTCGGTGCAGTGGAGTCGTGACATAAGCAAGCAGCAAGAGGCCCGTGCAACGATGGCAGAAGACATTAGCATGGATGCTGCTAAAGCGCCAGTTTTATCAGAACTTGACGACATTTCTTCGTTAAAAGAAGAACAAAGAACAGCAGTAAGTTGTTTTCTTTTAAAAAATGCACCTCAGTGGTGGCTACGTCACGTGTTTTTTTGCCGTGATTGGCCCATAAAGATGTGACAGAACGTTCATCCAATCACCCTCCGAGTTTTTTCAAAGGCTACGCCCTTTCCCAAACACCATCTATGGAAGTTTTTCCACACATCCATCTGGCGCGTCAGGCTAGTTGTATCGTCAGTCTTCTTGAAAATAGGCAAAAAGGTTTCAGCATCCATTCAGATGGAGCAAAGCTAAATAGTTTCTGCTGTGGAGCCCACAGATGTCAATACAAACATGCTGGACACGTCCAGAATTCATTAAAGGGATGTTCCGTATTTTTGAAGTTGGGTTGTATAGGGTACCTGGCAATAGTAGAGGCATAAACCTCCAGAGGTTTCAATGTGTGTTGCCTTTTAAACCTTCAAGCCCTAAGCTATTTATTAATTATTTTGTCTCACCTGGACTTAACGTCTTAAAGAGTAAAACCTCAACCCTGTGGTGTGCAGTTGAGCTCTAAAACACCCTTTTCAGGACAACCGGGGCTTTAGAATATGTGTGCTGCAGTTATGCCACATGAATGATCAAATAAAGTTATGGGACTATAAAGACAAAATAAAAAACTAAACGGAAATTAAAAATGCAAGGATTTTCATGTGTGACACACAGTAAACAATAATGGCTCTCTTGCGGACCAAAATGTGTAAAAATATTCATTCTGTGACAAAAAAAACATCTTCAAAATATTCACATTTCTACAAAAAAGTCCTTTGTATCTGCATTTTTTTCTGCCATTATTCAAAGCAGTTCCTGTCTGCAGTGACACAGAGGGCTAAATTACAGGCTCTCTGTCTCTAACTCTCCATTATACGCTAGCCAGGTCATCTCCTTTTGGATCTAAGTGTAATGACACGCACAGTTTGCTAAATCATGACGTGATGATGAAACAGGCAATCACAATGGCAAAACAATATGGTGGCTAATGCTAAGCTAGCAGCTGAGAATCATAAATGGATTTTAGAATGATAAAGAAAGGCGTTCAACACTTGAGTTACTGGTGTGCATTTAACCTTTGAATGGCCTGAAAAGTCATCCAAGCTCTAGGCTCACTAGAGAGGCCTCTGCGAGGGTTATGAAGGTGTGGATAGTGTTATTAGAACGGCACAACAGCAGGCTGCAAGAGGGGAAAAAAGTAAGTGGCTATGATTTATGGGTCAAAAGTTATTAAACTTTAAATAACTTTTGTCACTTCTTGTTGTGCACAACAACACTGGTCTCAGAGGGTTAAGGAGAGCACCCTGGAGACACTTGCAGGAAGTTGAGGCTATACAGTGCTACATTTCCATCCATCTATTTTCCATACCACTTATCTTTTTTGAGGTTGAGGGGGCTTGAGCCTATCTCAGCTGTCACTGGGCGGGAGGTAGGGTACACCCTGGACTGGTTGCCAGGCAACCAAGCACACTCACACTCACACCTACAGCCAATTTAGAGTCACCAATTAATCTAATGATCATGTCTTTGGTGGTGGGAGGAAGCTGGAGTACCCAAAGAGAACCCACACATACACAGGGAAAACATGCAAACTCACAGACATAAGAGACAAATTCATTTGATCCTCAGTCCTTGTGCATGCTGCAATATTGCAATACTGATATGCTTATCATAGTGTGAAAGCAGTTGTGAGAATGAGTAGTTTTCATATCCCATTTAGCTCAGAGCAGCAAACATGTGCCTCTGTGACCAGTGGAGTGGTAGAAACCCGCCTCTGAAATAAGGCTACATTATGCGGGGGGGGGGGGGGGGTATAATGGAATTGAAGATTCAGGCAACGTTTTCAGCCAAGTCCTAATGAGGGTCCAGGGTTATTTTTCTCTGTGTCCAAATCAACAAACAAACAGGGCTCTGAGGGTCTCTGTTATCAAACCGTGTCATCTACTGGAAGAAAACCGACCGCTCCCATCCGGATGCACTTTGCACAAACCTTTTTAAAGTCTCCCCTTTCAACTCTTCATTTCCCCTCCACTCGACCCCCAACCCCCAGTCGCTGTGATAAAAATCAATGTTCCCACATCCAAGGCAGGGGAAAAGGTCCTCTGTTCTTCCAGTGTTGCCTTCAGGGGGCTGAATCGTATTCAAAATCTGTGGGCAATGATAAAAAGGAAACATTACATGCTGCCACACAAGTGTAGCAGAGCCGAGAGCAAGTAAAAGTGTGCTTTAGCTGACAAATCCCCAGGCTGTGCAAAGATGACAGCTCAGATACATCTCTATCAACGTCTGGAACAGGAACAGCTGCCAAACAAGCAGGTGAAGATGCGTCAGATAGATCACAATCCCAGAATGAGAGGAGCAGGTTCGACATTGAAACTGTCAAAGACGCTTTAGAGCCAAATAAATCAGACCGCAAATACCCCCAAAAGGAAAAACTTCTTTTTTAAATTCCAAGTGGGTTGCTTTTCTTGTGTAAAGTATCAAAAATCCACAGTTTCACATGAGTGAAATGCACTTTTCTCCCCTCTGTCACCGACTGAATCCAAAGCATCTCTGAAAACGACACGTTCCCCTGGATTTCTATCCAACTAAACCAGCAGAGATTCTTTGGCAGGATGTCAAAATAGATTCAGTTTGACTCTTTGGATCATTGAAAGTGCAGGGAGGCAGCTAATATGAGTCATAACTTTCCTGCCAAATAAAAATATTTACACACTCTGTCGCCCGGCTGATCAATGGTCGTCAATTTTAATTTAAGATAATCTCTCTATGAAGAGACGTTTGGAGGGCAAATAAGAGGGTTTAGATAAGAATTCAATTACATTTTACCCTGACGGCTTCTGAAGACATCAACAGTGAATAGTTTTACATCAGTGCATCTGAATTAAATTGTGCCTCTCTTTGATTATCATTTTTGCAACAATCTTAAAGGGAGGATGACGGCAGGAGGGAAACTGCAGAGGTCTGCTGAGGACAGATGATTCCAGGATCTCTCAGACTCATGGATGGATTTATCAGAAAAAGTTGCAGCTGCATTTGGGGATGCTTTGTATGCTGCCAGTCTGTCTGAGGATGATGAGAGCATGGATGTCGTGGAGCAGTTCACCTATCTTAGCGGTGTAGTCCATCGATCTGCTGCAGGCGAGACTGAGATCAACTGCAGACTTGGCATCACACATAAAGCGATGGGTTTGCAGGACAAAGCAATGTGGCACTCCTAGTATCTGAGTATGCAGACCAAAGTCTGAGAGTTTCAGTCTTACTGTGCTCTTGTAAGGCCTGGATGCTGACTGATGGCCAGAGGTGCTGGCTGAAAATGACTCAAATGTGACAGAAACTAATACATATTTTCCTGTAACAACAGAGACAAAATAGGACTGCAAGCAGTACTGCAGGGTGCAACTGCAGGAGCATGGAAATAATTAGGTGTAAGCAACCGGTGCTGTGTGGCGCAGCACAGCATAGAAAACATGTCAGTCCTCCGAGGACTGTTACTTATCGTGTAAATTGAGAAAAAAGGGTATCACATGTTAGAGAGGCTTCTGCTTTCTTGCAGTCAATGGTGCATTAGCAAAAACATGTAACACATATTTAAATATGTAGGGGGGCAGGTCCTAATCATTTGAGATTTGATGCAAATCAGAAGTTTCATATAAGACTTACAGTGACTTCCTGTGAAACAGTGAGATCACAAAATTGCTTGCCAAAATAAATGGCTCAATTGTGTCACTTCCTGTGGCCATTGCACTACAGCAAAAAAATGAAATTACTCTGGTAATATGTGGAGAGGCAGACCTCGATCACACATGTGAAATTTGAAGCAAATCAGATGTTTCATGTGAGAGTTACAGCAACTTCCTGTGAAACTGGCCAGATATTGAAATGCTTGCCATTGGCAGTAAGGCATCTTTTAAAAAGACATTTCAGTGTTGTAGGGAAATATTGAGGCCTTTCTATGAAAATCTGAGCATGATCATTTCAACTTAGTAATTGGAAGGAAGAATGGCCCAATTGTGTCACTTCCCATTGCCAGTAGGGGGCGCAATGATGGGATGTTTGCATGTGAGCATGTTCAGTGTGATAATGTTGTCTTGCAAGAAAGAGCAGAAGATAGCAGAACATTGTTTACTAAAGTTATAATAGGTTAAAGTCATTTGGCACCATTGAAAATGCCTTATTTTAAAATAGTGATGAAGCTTGTGGACTTCCTGTTAGGATTTGGGCATGGGTCCAGGAGGCTTTTTTGTAGGTATTATGATGACCAATATGCAGACCAAAAATAAGACGAACTCATAAGACTAGGCTGAATTGTGTGCAGAGGCTGAATATTTAAGGTGAAAACTAAAAAAAATCAGAAGTGGAAATGTTACATTACTAGAAGGGGGAGCAGGGACAAAATAATGGTGTTGATAAAGAATGTATTTATGATCAATGTGTGGTCATCGCTGTGAAGTTTGGTGATGATTGACTTAAGCATTAAAAAGTTTTGACTTAAGCATTAAGAAGTTACAAGATATTGGTGCATTTTCACTTTAAAAAATACACAAAAAAATGGTTTAAGATTGGGCTCCTGTCATGTCCCTGTCCTATGTACCTACAGTATGTCTATGTCTATGTCTATTGTACCTTTAAGCTGGTGTGGATTCAGCCTTCAAATCACAAGATTCTTTTAAATGAACCTCACCTGTCTCAGTATCTTGTTCACGCCCTGATGAAGACCCTGTGTGGTCGAAACCAGTCGGCTTTCCTTGTGATTTTAATGTTTTATTAGATATGCCCTGGAACATTCAAGGCTTTTTAACCAAATCCTTGACTCGAGCGAGTGTGCCTGAAGATTGCCTTGGTGGCTTCTCCCTTTTTTCAATTTCTTTTTGTCTCTCAAGGTCATGGGGCCAAAAGATATCTCTGACAGAATCTCAAACACAGCCATAATGTTTGTAGCTCACAGCAAGGACGTAGGAATGATGATGCCATGTCCAGCTGGAGAGTGTGGGCATGAAAACTTCTTCATGCTCTTCAGTTTCCTCCAGCTCTCTAAGAGGTTTACAACTTTCACTCTAGCTGCTTTAGCTCTGGTGTTAATTGACTTATTTTGCATTGAGACTGATTTGCATTGAAATGGGCCCCCCTTTGAATCAAATATATGCATATTACCCAATTTAAATTTGTTCAAATAGCCCCAGAGTGTCTGGATGCTATTAACTTAGCAGCACAGTTATGGGAGGATTCCGTCCTCAGCTGGTGCTTTCACAAATTACATGGTTTTCTCTTGTCTTGTTAGTGCAGGTGTAGCAGCTGCAAAAGTGATACAATCTCGTATGAAAAGCACCTGGGGAATTCAAAACTGACTGAACTTCAGATGAGAAAAAAACAAAAGAAGGGTAATCTGCATCAGGTTTTTTCTTTTCTATGGGAATAAATTGATGGAATCAAATACCATTGCAGGTGGAATACAAGACAACTCTGATTTTCTGGATATCCTGATAATTTCTTTTAAATTAAATGTCACATTTCTGTATATTCAGCAGAGGGATTCTATTTACATGGCAGTACCAACAGGTGTGGTGAGGTGTCTTATACATTTTTGAAACCAAATACACACACTCCCATATTACACACATTATTTGCATGTCCCACTTTCCTCTCCTTTCATTAGGTGTGAACAAATCTCCTGTTAACAATGCTTCACTCATTTCTGTTTTTATTCCACACTTTCACAGTAGAAAATTGATGTAGCTTTTCTTCTCATTGATCAACTTTAAACAGTGGCAAGATGCTACAGATACCCAATATACTGAATTGAAATGAATTAAAATTGTTGCTGCTTGCTTATGTCATGACTCCACCGCGCCTGAAAGTACTGCCCCTCGACACTCACTGGTCCTGACACTTTCTACCCGGGCCCAAACGCTTCAGATGGGAGCTTTGCAAGATGGATTCGCCAGTGAGAAACACTGGAAAGCCGTATCCATCTGTTTTGTAAGGTTATCTACCTATTGCATGGATGTGTGAAACATTCATCTGTAAAGCCTTCCATACAAAAGCAAAGAAGGAATTTAAAAAATGTCTCAGCAGGTCTGTTTGTCACATTTAACACAGACCATTCAGAGCAATAAGATTAAATGACTAGACAGGCATGCACAGCTACAGTGAAAACCTGAGCTTCTCAGGCTGGCATTGCAATAATATATGAAGAATTTCTTGACAAAGCTGGACGGGAGACGTGCAAAAACATCTTATCTGCCAAGACAAGCTTTTAATATGGCTCTTCACTCTTGTGTAAATAAAGAAATGTTGTCCAGTTCAGATTAAATGGCAGCTATATTATAGCTACACCCACGCTAATAGCTACCTCAGCAATAGCCATTGTACTCCCTAGCAAGCCTCACCCAGAATGATCACAATTTAATGCCAAAGCAAGCCAGTAGAAGAGCAAAAACATCTTCCATCATGAAAAGCTTTCAGTGTTGTGTTTTGCTTTTAATTTGATACAGAAATGTGGTCCAGTTCTGATGAAACTGCTGCTACCACCAGACTAATTGCCTCAGTGGTGGGATCCATAGCCACTGGCTTTGTGTGCAGCTACACCCTCCCTGTAGCTACCACCTCATTATCACCCAGTGATGCTGATTGGACCAACCCGTTTTTGGTTCCTCACAAACATTAAGGATTGGAGCTTTTCAAGGCGAACTTGCTTGATGACAGACTGGGAGATCCATTTGCTTTGCAGGTTTAATGGCAGGGGCTAAACCTAAAGAACAGACATGGCATATATACCAAACAGTACAGAGTGCATCAAGCGATACAAGCAAGCAAGCAAAAGAGCTGGAGATGGACCAGAGCTCATCCTGTTGAAGTGCAAAAGCTGACTGGGAAAGGAACAATTTCTCTGGAGTGTGCTTTGCAGGCAGATTGCCATGCAGACAAAATCACTTTAATCATATTTGTGGTAGTAAAGTTTATTACTCAGTGATAAATATCTTGGCCCACAGAGCATCTGCCACTTAACACATAATCCTTTGCCAAAATTAAACATACTTACATGTTTGATTCAAGATTTATATTACAAATATGACTCAATTTGTTTTTCACTACTTTCATCTTCCAGGATAGACTTATATAAACGGCCATAATACAAGTATATCTGAAATGTAAGTGAATTTTGATGTCTCATCTATGGCCAGTGATGCTTTTCATGCTGTTTTTTATCTGTTTTGTGAGAGAGCCTTGAGTTGGTGCAAAATGAATCAACTTTTTGCCCTGCTTTTAAAACCTCTACATCAAACTGCGTCAGAAATGTAGCTGTGAAAGGCAAATATAGATGTGTTTTTCCCCTCTAATTATCAGTTATTATAGAGAAGTCTGACTATCCTTGAAAAGAAACCATAAGATCATTAGGTGAATGGCACCTACAGTAAATTAATAGCTTGTGAAGGTAGACAATATAGAAAGACGGCAGAGTTTAGGCAGCAACAGAAACAGAAAACTGTGCTGGAAATAAATGTCTGAGAGAAACATGGAGGTAACAAGAGACAGAAAGTGTCCGAGTATGTTTGAGGGCTTATGGCTGAAAAGTTGGAGAAGAAATAGTGAGATTGTGAATGGATAAAGAACGACAGACCGGATCCAAGCAGATGATTCATGACTCATTGGAGTTAAAGTTCAGCAATGCATTAAAAGTTTGACTAAAACACTTCACGTTTGACCTTCTCCAGCCTTGACAACAACAGCGAAACATCACCAGAGACACGGTCAGCTTTTGTTTAAAGGTATATAAACATAAATACACACATTAACTTTTGACAGGCCGTGTAAAGGATGTTAATAAGCCTCCCTGTGACCACACACTCTCAGCTAACCTTGTTAATAAGGCATCTTGTTAACAGGCTGAGTATATCATGCTGTGATGGGCACTGTGATGCAACATTTGAGTAATGAAGCGGGCTTGTTTAAGAAGGACTCGGTCATTTTTCCTTCAATAAACCGCTGCCAGTGAAACACAGCTGTTATAAATCAAAGGCTAAGAGGCAACGCTGCACATGCACGGCATCGACAATCACACAGTTAGAGGGAATCGATGCTAAAACCAACCAGTGCCAGATCAGGCTGCAGATGTTGGAGTGTGAGTGTGCATCTATGTCAGGAATAAAAGCCAAATACATCTGCATTGATATCACATCCCAGCATTTAGCTACCGGTTATTGGAAATCTATACCAGCTCTAATTTAGCCTATGTAATATGAAACAGAGATTCACTGGACATGCAATGAATCATCCTCAAAACACTGGCTCAATGTCTCCATGAAAACGTTCTGTTGGCTGGTTTTGGTGTAAGAATCCTCCAGAAAGTCTTTTAACAACTTATAAAGGTTTCAGTCTCATCCTATTTACTTTTGCTCATACTTTGCAAAATTAGAAATAAAAGCCTACCATGATTTATTTTAGATACATTTAGGTTAAAGCAGATGTGACTGAGGCATAACCTTGCAAAGCAGATGGATACGTCTGTTTCCTTGTTTCTCACTGGCGAATCCATCTTGAAAAGCTCCCATCTGAACTGTTTCGGTTAGACAGTGACAGGACCAATGAGTGACAAGGGGTAATACTTTGGGGTGTGGCGGAGTCCTGACGTAAGCAAGCAGCAACAAGAGGCCAGTGCCATTATGGCAAAATAAATTAGTGTGGATGCTGCTAAAGCTCCAGTTTAACAGAACTTGATGACATTTCTTCGGTTAAAGAAGAACAAAGAACAGCACTGAGTTGTTTTCTTTTCAAAAACAAGAAAAGTCAGGTACTGACATGTCTATAGTCACCATGATTCGTGTTATGCAGTTCTATATGGAATTTATTCCTCTGTAGCTGCGCACGTGCACCTCGGTAGCAGTGACAATGTCACTTGTTTTGTTGCTCTGATTTGCCCGTAAAGATGTGACAAACAGAATGTCCATCCAATCACCCTCCAAGTTTTTTTTTTTAAAGGCTCTGCCCTTTCCCAGACGCTGTCTATGAGTGGTTTCCCAGATGGATTTGTTTCACAAATCCATGAAAAAGTCGGCCCTTGTGCAAATGGAGTTGATGACCCCTGGATTAGGGGGACAGTAAGAGTAAAGAATGACGATCATTTGTCTGAGTGCACATAAAATTAAGAATTATCTTTTAAGGACAAAATATTTATCAGAAGGTTAGACCAGGCGACGATTCAAAATCAGAACTGGTCAATGGAATTTGAATCTGTGCATCTCTGCTTAAAGTACAAGAGTAATAACTGTACAAGGATAAAAATGTTTATGATAGATTTAGCCTCTTAGATTTCCTTTCAATGTGCATGACTGATGTATTTAACTTTAAAATGTACACATATGTCTCATGGAGGAGCACGCCCCTGGACCGCCCTAGAAAGGTTGGAGTGCACATGATCAGAATGGTACCACCTCTGCCTCAGCCCAGAAAAAACCCTGTAATAGTCCACCTAGATTACCAAAAAAGATGGGATTTCTTTAGGGAGAATAAATCACAATGTTTTGAAAATGCATGTCACCACCAGTAGCCTACTATTTTGCACTAAAAGAGCAGCATGCTCTCCTTGCATGTCAAGGAAATATCAAAAGTTGGCAGGTGAATAAAGATATCTCTGTATCATAAATGTTTGGGAAAAATGGTGTAAGAAAAGGAGAAAGCTGTGACTTCTTTGGGCATGAGACTGAGCCAAAATTAATGTCCTGATGCTGCATCAGAGACAAACCATAAAGAATATAGTGTATGACAGTCAGTGTAAAAGAAAAGCTCACATTCAGCAGGATCATGCGAGCAGAGCAGAGGTGATAAGGAGAGCTAAATACGTTACAGATGCTAACGCTCCGTTGAAATGAAAAAGGCAAATATGCACATTGGATAAATTGAACTTTAAAGCAAAACGAAGCAGAAATGCCCATTTTTTGTACTGTTTTACACCACAAATGAATCATTAAGAAGGTAATAATAATAATAATCCCAGTCTGCCTGCAAATGCAATCAAAATATGGCCATTGGTGTCGGAGCTTTTATTTGGGTTAAAGACTTAATTATGTCTCCACCGTTTAACCAAACAGTACACACTGCAGGGAAAGGTGAAATCTCACGCCTCACTTCTATTTCTGGGGTGTTAAAGCCCTGTAAGAATAATTAGAGCTTTTCATAAAAGTGGGTGATTTTAATAGGTTGAGTGTCAATCTGCTGTAAAATGGTGCAGTTACAGCCTCTAAAAGACCCGGCTTTTGAGCTGTAATTGCACCATTCTGTGTCCATTAGGCTAATTGGAGTTACAATAGGAGCATTCAGGGATGTTTCTTCTGTTCAGATTTGACACATATGACTTAATTAACAGAACGGTCCATCAAAAACCAATCCTCCATCTATGAAGACACAGAAAAACTAATTTTGTTGCAATAAAATTCCATGTTCTGTGTTGCAATATGGAAGAAAATAAGCACACTTCTGTGTTTCTCCAATTCATCCCGATATATTTGCAGCAAGAAAAGACCCAGTTTTATTAAGCCGATAAGATTACGGCTTTACAAACTGATCAGATGAAACTGGGCCTGGCCTGATGGGAAATAAACAAGCATATTGTGTTGAATTATCCTTCCTGTGCCCTCTGATCCTCGTCCTGATCCCTGCTTGTAGGATTATTTCCCAGGGACCTTTAACTAAGATGAGCTATTCTTCTACAAAACATAAAACTGTCAAATAAGCAGCAGACAAAATGCAATGTGCCGTGGGTTGGAAAGTATCTTCTGTTCTGTTATACACCTCTGTGAACTGTGTTTCACCTCAGCCTCCCTCAGCCGTAGCCGTCTGGGTGCCCTCGTTTCTCCAGGAGCCATCTCATCCACATTTTCAAACTTTTTCTATCCGTCTCACATGGATTGTTAGAGAGAATTTAGAAGGTAGAAACTTTAAGATGGATGTCTGTTTGTGCTCTAATGTAGCAGAGAACAGAGAGTGAGTGATGATGAGGGATTTCCCTGGTAGTGAATCACCTATTGAACTTCTGTTATCTCTGTTTTAATTTAGTGGTTCAAATGTGCTCATGTCTGCTGGGATGAACCGATCCCCTTAAGTCAGTTATTTTGACTGACTGCAAATTATGTTGGTTTGACAGCATTTTCACACAAGTCCCTGAACATTTAGAAAAGTTTAAAATAGACTGCCCCAGTAGTCTTTTTCACACATGTCCCTCACAGCGGGAGATTTTGCCAGTCAGACTGGAGGAGATTATAAGATAAAAATGATGAGGCAGACACAGCATGTAATGTTTTTTAAAATCTTTTTAGCATTTTGCAGATGGCAGATGAAGCAACTGACTTGGAATATTCACGTAAGAATTGTTTCTCTTAATGAACTTAATAAATAAATGTGTTGCTTGTTATTATGTACATTTAGTGCAATCAACCATCATAAACATCTAGTTTAACTAAAGATTACCATGTTGAGCTACTGTGATTCTCACACACTGCAGCGTGAACCTGCAGCTCTCGGCACGGTTGTGGTGTTCACAGTCCATATATTCAGGGGTTCTCAACCTTTTCAGACCATGAACCCCAGAATAAAGGTACCAGAGACCGGGGACCCCCACTGTATCTGAAGATGGTTGAACGCAGCTACGCACAACCAAGAATAGTCATATACAGATAAGGCTGCCCATAAGGAGGGATAAAGGGAGCACTTTCTGGGACCCATCCAAACTGGGGGCCCATGGAGGTCAGCAAAACCATAGTTCAATGTGAAGTTAAGCTGTGCAAACCATATTTTATATCTGACCTGAATAATAACCACTCTTATTAAAGAAAAATATCTTTATTTATTCATTTGTCTAGTAAATAGCCTTCAATAAATGAAAATAGCTTTGTTTAAAAAAACAACATTTAAAATGGGTTAAAAATGAGTAAAAGTGGCTAATAATGCAAAATGTTGGTAAAGGTGATGAAATTGGATTTTTAAAGAACATAAATGAGTTTAAAGTGGCAAAAATTAGATAAAAGCGACAAAAAAAAAGTAGCTGAAAGTGCAACAAATTGGTGGAAATTAGGTGGGCTGGGATGAAAATATGATATAAACGGGCAAAATGGGTTAACTGTAGTTAAATGACAAAAAGGAGGCAGAGAGTGGCAAGAATTGGTTTAGAAGTAAACAAGGAGGGAAAAAGTGATGGAAAGGGTTTAAAATGGACAAAAATGGTTTATAAGTGGCAAAAATGTGCTAAAATTGGCTAAATTGGTGTTAAAAAGTGATGAAAAAGGGTTAACATTTGGTCTAATTGGTGTAAAGTGGCAACAGTGTTATTTAAAAAATATTCTTAGTTTTTTTCAAGGCATCTGGTGACCCCCTCTCAGTGTCTCGTGACCCCCAAGGGGGTCCTGACCCCAAGGTTGAGAACCACTGTGTATATTTTTCATTTCATTTCAAACCTTTTTTAATTCTTGAAAGGACATTGAGGTTTCCCTCATTTTCAATGCCGTCGAGATTACAGGCACATTAAAACCACTGCACAATAAAACAAAGTACAGCATACAGAAACAATCACTGTGAATAACATCATCAGTGACAAAGGCAGATGAATTCAAATCAGGTAAAGCAGTTGCAATGTGAAACAAAGTGGCTAGAAATCAAAGTCCTGATCTCAGAAAGAGAGGGAAGAACATCAATTTTTAGAGTTTGTTGGAGGATGTTCAATGACAAACACTAGGATAAGATGCTGCTGATAGTGTTAGAACACTTTCGAGCTGCATACTTTCTTTACTTTTTAGGTTTTAGGTTTTTCGATGATTTATTTAGATTTATTTGGGCCTTTTTTCAGATAGGAGGACTGTTAATAGAGTTGGAAATATGAGTGAGAGTAGGGAATGACATGTATAAAAGGAGCCACAGGCCAGATTTAAACCTGCGCCACCTGTGTAGATGAGCGATGTAACCACTCAGACATCTGCACCTCACTTGTATTTACTTTTTAAGCTTTAATTGCTGATATCAGAATTATGTTGACAGCTGTGAATTTATGCCACATTTTTCTTTCAGGCACATCTTTACAACCCACTGAAAAAAGCTCTGTGGCCCACTTTTGGATCCCAGTCCACCAGTTGAGAACCACAGGTCAAGTTTTGCATTTGGAGGATTTTAATACCTCACGTCTGTGGTCTTTAAACTGGTTAAGACTTTGAAAATCATTCAGTGTGGGGTTAGCCTGATAGTGGAGTTTCAATTCAAATATGAGATTTTCAAAGGTTATTCAAAGCCTTTATACAGATCACTCTATAACCTCAGAGGTGTTCAGCAGATCTGATAGGGTGTTCTGCTTTAAATTGACCATGCCCTGTTGTTTTTCCTGCATTTACATTGAAACGACAGATTTATATCTGAGCCTCAAATTACAAACACAACTTCAGGAACACTGAGATAAGGCAGACTTAATCACACGAACACTGATCAGACATTATGTTGATTCAAAGTGGCTATAAAGTCAGGATGAAAGGTAGAAGTTCTTATCAGAAAAGCTGATACGGCTGTTCGACCCCTGTGTCCCTGCTTAAAGTAAAGGCCTGAGATTTTGTAACACCACAGAGACCCAAAAGTAACAGAACACATATCATAGGCAATTTCCTACTGTGCTTGTTAAAGTCAAGATGAGAGTACTCAGCTCTATTTATCTTCTATTCTTTAAAAGGTATGCACACCAGTTTGTGTATGGAAATATTCAGCCAGTTTTTATGAGAAATAAGGTCACTAAATCAATATCTGGTGGCCTTTAATAAACTGAGCCCAGCTGAGACAGACTGAATAAAACTCCCACTAACAGCCACCACAATGCAAAGCTCTAAAAAAACTCAAGAAGACTGAAATATGTGAGTGCTGGTTTGGTATTCAGCCTCAGGGATCTGGACCTCAGAACGTTTTTTTTTTTTTTTTTTTGGGTTCAATGTTGCAAACACACTGGTGTGTGGGGTTGGTTATGTGAAACAGTGTTTGGACTCAGGGCTAAAACCACTCAGCCAAATTCTAGTTTTCAAACAGAAAACTTTTCCACTAACTTCCACACCTGGTACCCACACTCCTCTGCATTTTAGAAACTGCAAATCAAGGAACTTTGTAGCCATTTCTTACCTTGATTCAGTTTAAAAACTCAAGAGTTTAAGAGGAACAAAGTTTTTTATGCCACAATGTGGGCGATAGCTAAGGTTAAAGGTTTTTTCCCTGGGTTGGCGGTACTGTAGTGACCATACTGAGTGGGTAATAACTATTATATGAAAGTCAAATAAGGTCAGGAAAAGTCTGTGCAACTTTAAACTCAGAGTGGAAACCATCTACATTTACTATGGATTATTCACAATCTGGTTGTCACATTTCAGAGGTTAGATTTACTGCCCAAGCCCAAGAACAGCCTAATGTGGCCCCAATGTGGCCTGATGTGGCCCACGGCCCAGAGCTGGGCTGGGTCAGGATTTCTGGTCTGGACCTGGGGGGGTGTCAAAGAGTCAAAGACTTCCTGTCAGATATAGCAGCAGGAATATATCTCACCCTAGACTTTTGAGTTCTGTCGACTTTTCTTGAAGTAACAATTACAACTTCTCTCAGTGCACACCCAATATGCGAATGACAACTCTGGACGTGTTGCCCAGACCTAGCCATATTTCTTCTCTATTTTTCATTTCTCTTTTATTTAACCAGCCTAGTCCCGTTGAGATCAAAGACCTCTTCAAAGGTGACCTGAAAAGAATGGCAAAAATACAGGGTTTCAAAAAAATCAGACACACTCAACCTTAAATGGTGTACAATAAAGAATAAGCCCACCCATCCATCCATCCATCCATCCATCCATCCATCCATCCATCCATCCATCCATCCATTATCAACACACTTATCCCATAATGGGCCCAGAGGCAGGAACCATTCCCAGCAGTCTTTGGTCCAGACATGGGTACACCCTGCTTGGGTGCAGCTCACACTCACAACCATGGGCAATTTGAAGTCACCAGCTATGCCAACAAGCCCGTTTTTGCTCTGTGTGAGGAAGCTGTTACTGGAGAGTACCCACCGACACAGGGATTTAAAAACATTCAGAGTCGCTCAGTTTTAGAGTTTACCAAGCGCACTTAAGCGTGGGACAGAGGGTTTTTATAACCGTGTTAATAATGCATGGCCCTCACTGCTGCCAATCAGAAGGAGGAGCTCTGAATGTTTTGGCTTCACTTCCAGGCAGCCGCTTCTCCGTGCATCCTTATATACAGTCTGTGGTTGACACCAGACCCCTGATACTGACCCAACTCTGCTTTGACTGATGCATCCCAGAAATGTTGGGGTACATACATCATAAAATTATGATGTTGAAAACTGACATGATCTATTCCTGCTGTCACATGACCCCCCCCACCCCCCCCTTCATTTAATTTTGGGAATATCAGGCATTACTTGCTTTCAAACTGTGGGATTATTTGTGCTGGTGCTCAGCCCAACAGGAAATATGAGAGTGTGTGTGATTTACAACACAGCTTGTACAACATCCAGCTGTGAAATTAAACATTAATCTAATGGGAATGTCATTTCACAGCTTGCTTGTTCAGCTCCCTTTTTATCAGCACAGTTTCTCAATACTTGTTCTAGTTCTTTAGTTTTCTTCCGTTTTACTCCCATCCTCCCTGTAGAGACCTCAGCAGTTGTTACAAAAACTACTTCTATTCAAAAAAACATCAAGAGAGGGAGGAAGACAGCGGCAGTTTTATTAACACAACAGTATATAAAGCAGAGGGTTGGCTTTGTCTCTGCGAAGAGTCTCTGGAGAAGAACAAAAAGAGGAGAAGGATAAGAGGGAGAGAGGAAACTTCACGGCTAAATCATCATTTCAACTGTAAGGGATGAAAGAGTAGGAAGAAGAAAATGGGATAAAAAGGAGGCAAAGGAGGTTCGACACAGAGGTGGAGATGGAGAGACGTAAAGTCTGTTAATGCTGCTACTCAAGTGTTCTAATATAGTCTCTTTTTTATGACGGCAGTACAGTGCGTGACCTTTAAAGCCATTTCAATGTCCCAGACATTTACACAATGTCTACTAGAAATAAAAGTTTGTGCAGGAGATTTGACAGGCTCTATTAATCCTGATAGTTTGGTGTAAGGTGGTGCCAAAAAGAAGTCATAGCCATCGTAAGTCAGTCTTTTCTTAATTTTGATAAAAGGTGTTTCAAATTTAAAGTCGCTAAAACCAAAAAATGATCTACTTCCCAAATCTAGCAAAGTCTTTCGTTGCCTAAATCAACATAACTATAACTTATAAACATTTGACTTCACATATTTTTAATCAGACTCTTATTTTTAGAACTCAGACACCAGAAGGTGGCCTGCAAGCCAGTTGCAGTGATTTCACATGTGACGTGCTGCTTTATTCAATCACCTGACAAACATCCTCCCACTTTTGGTGGTCTATTTTATGATGCAACACTTCTGATCTGTCCCACTGCTCTGCTATTAACCCCCTGAGCCCTAATCTATTTTTAACCATTGGGTCTCACCTGGACTTACTGTCTTACAAAGCGTGTAAGACATCAACCCTTTGGTGCACAGTCAAGCTATTCTTTCCAGGAAAACCTCGGCTTTTAGAATATGTGTGCTGCAGTAATGTCACTTGAATTTCAAAAAAGTTATGGGACTAAGAAAAAACTGTTAATTCTAACACAAACATTTTTTATGTGTGACACAGTAAACAACAACGACAGTCTTTTTTGCACAAACTTGTTGTCTCATCTCTTGGAGACCAAAAAATGAAATAAAAAAACATTCTATGACAAAAAGTCTTCCAAAATATTCATATTTGAAAAAAAAAGTCCTTGCACTTCTTTGAAATTGTGCAATTATTCAAAGCAGGTCCTGTCTGCAGTGACACAGAGGGTCACATCACAGGCTCTCTGTCTCTCCTTCTCTCTATTATGAGCTATTCAGGCCATGTCCACTGTGATCTTCAGCCAGGTGTACACTGTGCAATTTTCCTGCAATTCAGCCACGAATTTTCAGTCGCACGACTCACTCTGAAGTCGGGCCGACTTTCAGTCAGTTTAGGCGTCGTTTGCCGTTCTGTGTACAGGGGGGTGCAACGGCTGACCACAGCCCAACTATGACCCCACAACCTGCTCCCGACTCGTCGGAGGGATTTCTGGCATGTTTGATATTTTGGTCGTACGACTCCAGACACTTCACAGTGAGAGCAGAAACGGGAGCAGAATAAACAACTTTGGGGGACTGTTTTCCTTTATAAACGGTCAGACAATGTCCTAAATTACCATGACAACTGCTGGAATCACTTTCTGATGCACCCCCGCTATGATAAAGGAAATAAACAAGCAGGAAATATTCCTACTCGCGGACTTGTAGCTGGCACAGAGGTGATGCTGTTTGTGTGTGTGAGACAGAGAGAGATAGTGGGAGAGAAAGAGTGAGAGCCAGAGAGATAGAATATGACTGGAAACACTTCACCCTCAGACCCTGAGACTTTTAAAAGCGGAAACTCCACGGGTTTCTGTCACAGTCCGTCCCCAATTTCAGTCGCAAAGCGTGAGCACTCAGGTCATGCACGACCGTCAGATCGTACAGTGTGAGCATGCAACTTGTGTGCGATGGTTGTGTGTTGTAAACAATTCAGTCGTACAGTATGAGATGACATTCTGCCACCACTGCTGTATGGTCGGCTTGAAATTGCACAGTGTATACCTGGCTTTAGTGTTAAGACATGCACAGTTTGGGAAAGTATGACGTAACAATAAAACAGCCTGCCACTGTGACAACCATTATAGGTTAATGCTAAGCTAGCAGCAATAACAATCAAAAATAGATATTTTTTTGAATGATAAAAAGACGTTCAATATCAGATTTTCTGGTGTGGATTTAATCTTGAAAGACCCCAAAAAATTGTGCTTGCAAGAGAAACATCCATAAGGTCTATGGAGGAATGGCCAGCTTCATTAGAACAGCACAACAGATGGCCTCAATAGAAAAAAACTAAGCTCCTATGACTTATGGTTCAAAACTTATTTAACTTTCTGTAACCTGTGTCTCTTCTTGTCGTATGCAACAACGCTGGTCTCTGAGGCTCTGCTGTATCAGAGATCAGTCGATTAAAGTAGGGAGAACATTTGAGCAAATTTGACAGTTCTTTTTACACTATAAATCCAAAATTCAGATTGCTCAAAAGTGAGAGAGAGAGAGTGAAGGATTCTCTGAAAATGTCCTTGTCAGCAGCCGTTGAGGTGTTAGTGAGTGAAAACTCTCTGGGAGTGAAGTCAAACTGCAGCACAGAGATGTTTTCTCATTTACACTGTGATTTGATCCTCCCTTACCAGACACAGAGTTTCTGTAGAGGCGAATGTGTGGGAGTGCTTCAGCTAAAATGCTCCTCACCTCACCACGCTACCAATCTAATGAGACTTCAGCCAAACTACTCCTACGTGTTCTTCTCCGCACATCCTACAAAACGTCCTCCCTTTATCTGATGAGAGGGACGTACTCTCCCCCAAACACCACTCTCTTCTTCCGCTGATACTCGTCAACAAAAGGAGCCGGTGACATCCTGCTTCTGCAAAGCTCCCATCACTGTCTCAGAACTAAAAACATCCTTTTGTTGTATGCACTGATGACAAAAAAGAAAGATTTCCATGAAAGCAGATCTGACAATGGGCTAAGAGAGAAAATCACGTCCATCCCATTTGAACCCATCCCACCTCAGTGACAACAGCCTCTGTATACGGGGTGTAGGCATGACCAATTATCTATAGGCTACAGTGCTAGCCTCTTTGACGTAGAAGAGATGACCACTTATATGATACAAATTGCAGACTAAATATCAGGTTAGCAGTATGGAGTATGCAGGCAGCATGTGGTTTCTGACACAGCCATTGCTTTGCTTTACACTTCAGTCCATGGGGTTATAAATATATGAGCTCTTCAGGATGTCTTAACTGTTTTAAAAACTGCCCACTAAGCTAAGATGTGAGTTGATTCTCTTACAAAGAGAGTCAGGTGTTTAAAACTTCACGCTGAGCCAGCACACACACCTCATGAGAAAACACACAAACACAACACAGCATGACTGCAGCTATTGATCTCACTGAACGCCTCCAAGGAACACTGAGGGAGCTTTAACAAAGGACAGTGGATGTCAAAGTGAACATAAGAGCTGTACACACAGCTCACTGTACCATGTGTATCATGATGCTGCATTGAGACAACTAACTCTAGATCACAACTTTTACTGTAATATGTATTTTTCTGCTTGCATGCATATAAAACTGATAGAAATGCAGTAATGGGGAGATGCCAGAGTGAGGGGGATGCACAAAGGGGGTGTCCTGAACACTCTGCAGCCTCTTCAGCAATCAGCACCAAATGCCACAATTTGTTGTGAACTGGGACTTGAAACCAGAACCCTTCAGTTCCAAATCTAAGACCCAACAGACTGAGCCACTGCTGCCTGTCAGGAGGAGGACTTGTTAATTTCAAACTCAACGGTTGAACTTTTGCAGAAGTGCCAGTTTTGCCAAACAAACTACTGAGAGAAACTGAGCGATGACAAATTATGAATAAAAATGATTCTTTGTTTGATATGAGTATTATGTTATCTTACTGGTTAAATCATATGTCTCATGTACAGAGGCCTTAGCCTTTAAAGGGTTTGTTCCATGCAGCAACCTCTGACATTGAAAAATGATGCCACTGAAGCAAAGTACTGCCTGGCGGTTATATGCCTCTGTGTTGTTTCCAATTGCCAGACAGTGAAAGTACAGTGTTGGGTCAAGGAAAGTGGTTGTGGTGTTTTCTGTGGTAGTGTCAAACACAAAAATTTTAGACGCAAGGGCTGACTTTGACCTCAGCCTCGAAAATTGAATCCAAAAATCCTGTAAAAATCCTTCTAACTGCTTTTGAGGTATTGAATTCACAATCAAATTAGGCCCAATAAACTTGACCTTTGAGTCTGACCTCCATAACAGTTCATGTCTTAATTGGCATGCACTGTACATGGGGTGGATTTCATTTTTGGTTTCCATAAGAAATTCCATGCCAGCGTGTTGTAACTGATTGTCAGGAGACTTCGGGCCCACCTGATATGGAAAGGTATTGATACATGTAAAATAAACACAGCTGTATTTATAAGGCAGAATTACCTCCCAGCACAAATCTCATCCTCCTGTCCTCTCTGTTGGTGAGTGTTTTGACACACTAGTGCTGATTTATAAGTTTGTGCATTTATTTCCTAGCCATCCAGGACACCCAGACCCAGCCAGGAGAATATGGTCACTCTTTTAATACAGACAAACAAAGCAAGGTCATGCTCACAAACCTAAAAACATAAAAACAAACACAACAGAGCAGACACAAAGCCCAGAGACAGTGCAAAGAAATGAGTAGGAGGAGGTGACGACAACAAGAACTAAAAGAAGATATTTACAGCCGTGGTGGAAGGTTTGATCGTTGTGGAGGAAATAAATATAACCAGAGCTCTTAATGTTCTCAGCAGGTGCAATCTCTTTCAAGCAATGGTAATAACACAGTGCTCTACCCTCTGAGTCCTTGAGATGATCTGTGTTCTGAATGAATCTAAAATATACCGCTTCTTTGCATGAGAAGCCTATAAAATGTGCACAGAAAGAGAGCCTAATTAGAATTCCTCATAAGTGTAATGTTATAGAGGTGATGAAAGGACCTGCAAAACCATTCAGGATTTTGTTGTTTAGTTTGTAAAAGACAGGACAGTAAATCCAATAAACACGCCAGCTGTATAGCCATTTTCTCCAGTTATAGCTGGTTTCTCTCAGCTGCACATCCACTGTTAACAGCTAAAGGTCATTTTAGACACAATTACAGGCCTGTTGAACTAATGTGGAGCCATTCTGCTGCCACTTTTACGACCAAACGGCCAATACAGAAGTGCAGGTCCATTTCAGGGTGATGTGTGGTACTGACGTTGTGAACAGAAGAGCCTGACAAGGCTGCCCATAGAAATGACTGAGACTCCTGAAAGGTCTGGAATGGGCCTGTCCCAAGTCTGATTTAAAGGTGTATCACATACCCTTGTTCTTGTTAAAATGTGTTAAAATGTTCTCTCTTATGGCAGGCTACAACTGGCCACACACTAGAGCATTTCCTAATAATGTGGGAGAACACAGACAAAGGGACATTTCAACTGATACTACACAACTGCCATTTCTTACAATTCTACAGTGGTGACCATGACCTTGATGTTGAACCTCTACACTGATGAACTTATCCTTGAGTAGGATTGAACATGTTGCAAAGTTTGAAGAAAGCCCCTCACTGCATTCTTGGGCTATAGTGTTCGGCAAGGGGTGAAAATAAGGCCCAATGACTTTGACCTATGACCTTCAAAATGTCCTCATTTCATCTTTGAGTCAAAGTATAATGAATGACACAGACAGAACATTTAATCACCCTGCAATATTTTTTCAAAGTTTCTGACTTTCCCAAACACTTCCAGCGTACAGTTGCCCAGATGGATGTCAGACATATCTCATGCAATGATTATATGAAACAGTATCTGGTGTGTCACGGTAGACACATGCACGGCCAACCCAAAGACATAATTGAAACTGACCAATAATGTCATTACCTGGCTGTCCTGGCATGCATCCTTTCTGCAGAACCCATGCCAGGACAAAAAGAGGAAAGAATATGGACTTCGATGACTCATAGGTTTCCTGTTGAAGGCAGCCCAATCTGGAATCATACTTCTCAAACATATTTCGGGCAAAATCTAGTGTGTAGCCAGAGTTTTATGACTATGTAGGCAGGGACACAAAACTACATTTGCAAGTCCTCTGGCCATCCAAACAAGACCGTTTTTTAACCTTTTGCAGCAACTCTTTCATTGTAATATCAAGTTAAGGATCAACAGCACACCAGATCAAGGTTATGATTTGCGTATGCAAACAACAAAAATTAAAACCTAAACTGTGTCCATTAAGTTTGTCCGACTGGCCTCAAATTTTCCAAAGATCCAGATAACATCACGTGCAATATTTCTGCTAACTTTCATAGCTGTAACATTAAAAATGCGTTAGTTATTGATGCTTAAAGATGCCTTTCCATGGACAAGAATCAAATCAACTACAGTCAGCAGTCTCACCCATCCATCAAATTTCTTCCACTTCTCCAGGGTCATGCCGGCAGCTGGCTAAGCAAGTCCACCCAGACATCCTTCTCTACAACTACTTTTTCAAGCTCTTCCTGGGGCATTTTGAGGCATTCCTTGACCAGATGAGAAATATAATCTCCCTAGCGAGTCCTATGTCTACCCCAGCCAGTTGGACACGCCTGAAGACCTCAAAAGGGAGGTGACTAAGAGGTATCCTGATCAGATCCCAGAACCACCTTAGCTGGCTGATGAGATCCCTCCGGATGTTGGAGCTCTCACACTATCTCAGCCACTCTCCTGAGGAATCAACTGCTTGAACCTGCAACCTCATTCTTTTTGTCATCACCGAGGGCTCATGACCATAGGTGAGGGTTAGAACGAAGACCGACTGGTAAATTTAGAGCATTGCCTTCCAGCTCAGCTCCCTTCTTACCACAAGGGTATGGTACAACGTCTGCAATACTGCTAATTACTGCACCAATCCACCCGTCGATCTTGCGGTCCATTCTACATTCACTCATAAATAAGACCCCAAGATACTTGAACTCCTTCCCATGGGCCAAAAAACCCTTTTCCAGCATAGAACCATGGCCTCTGCAGTTACATGTATCTATTGTTGGTACGGTAGATAAAATGACTTATTGCAGTGAATACAAACCAAGTCTAAAGCAGAATCTTAAGACCATTTAAAGGTCTAAGGAGTGACACTGAAGGTAAAAAACTTGTTTGGGAAAATTCATTTGTGTCTTCTCACATTTCGTTTATGCATTTAAAACTTCAAGCCATCTGGACGCTTTAAAAAAAGATCCAAACAAATGTTGAAAACCCATACGTGTGGTTCAGAATGAAATTAAGACTGCATTCAGGAACAAAGAAACTAATTAGAGAGACAGAAACAGCTGTCTGAGGGGAAAAAGATAAGAGTTTTGAAATAAACAAAACCACCAACATTAACACAGTTAATAAAATGAAGAAAACATTTTTCATAAAAATCTTCTATTAATGATGAGGTTTAAATTAAGAAAATGTCTTACATGTCTCCTGAATTTGACAAAATCTAAAGACTTTTTTCATCCTGCAAAATAAAGCTAAAGCTATACAAGTAATACCTGTTTTCTGGGAAAGAGAGAAAAGAAATGGACAGACAGGTGTTTTTTTTTTTTTTTTACAACTTTTCACAACAAAATTAAAAATGTCACTCAAAGGAAAGGACACGTCCTCACTCAAAAGTTGAAGGTACTGCTGAGTTTTACAGATGTCTTATTTTGTCCTCTATGGATCACACTGGGAGGAGAGGGAGGCTGGTCGAGCAGTGGGCGATGCTGTTATGTGTTGAGACTGTCAATGATTAAGTCTGGCTTGTGTTGTTTTCCTCAGTTTTTGGATGCTGCCCAGCACTGTAATAATGCAGAGAACCACAGGATCCCTCTGATCTGAGTGTGGGAAGAGACTGCACTGGCAGTGCACAAGTATTTCCCCAGACATCTTAGTGACTAACAAGGGCCTGCAAGTAATTTCAGAATCCATATAATAATCTAGATAAGAGGGACGTAATACACTGGCAAAGTCCTGGTTTCAGTTCAACAGAATCAAATCATGAGCAGCTGAATGACTTCCTGATATGCTAACAAACTGGCATACCAAAACAAGTTATATCACACAAAGTGAAGCTCTGGTGCTGCCCATTTGCAGTAAAATCAGAAACCAAACTAAACCAGCCAATGAGTAAGCAGTTGACAACAACGGCAAAGAACACTTTCCTTTACCAGGCAGAACCCTCACACAGAACCAAACACATTCAATCTACATCACTACCAGTAGCTCTTTCAAATATGTTCAGACATTGCTGAAGTGAAAGGCTTTTTAGTGGTGCAGTGGTTTGCTCTGTCGCCTCTCAGCGAGAAGTTTCCTGCTTCAGCTTCCTGTCAGACAAGGCAACTCTGTGGGGAGTTTGCATCTTCTTTCCGTACATGGGTTGTTTTATTTTTGGGTACGAGTGCTCTTCACACAGTGACAAAGGTATTATTAATTGATGTTTCTAAATTGCCCGTAGGTGTGAACGTTTGAGTCAGTTAGTTTGTCAGCATATGTCAGCTCTCATTACCTGGATGCACTTGTCCAATGACATCTGAGATCCTCCAGTCCCCTTCGACCCCAAATATGATAAGTGGTGGATAATGGATGGTTGGACACAGGGCCAGATTGACAAGACACCTTTCTGATGGGCAGCAACTAACAAGTGACTCTCTGGATATCTGTTGCCCAGTAAACTGACTAACTCTTATCACCTGTACTACCACAAAATCAGCAACAAGGAACAGTGGCGTACGAGCCACTCACCGCCTCAGTATCCAAGATTCATCAAGCCAAGTAACCAATCCCAAATAATCAATTTTAAAATTTGTGTAAAGATTGTGACCTACAACTTATGAAACATACTTAGTAATATATCAAATATGGAAATAAGGCATGCATGGTATAATTGGCATGACATCTGTATCAGCAGATATGAAAATTTCTGACATGTTACAGCTGATATATTGGGTACACATAATGGCAGTATACATTTTAAATACGTTTTGTAGTGACAAAATGTACAACTTTACCATAAGGTATGGGTGGTTGCCTAAGGTGGCACACACTCAGGGAGGCCCATCATGAGCCCTGATCATTTTGAATAAAGGCCAAAATGCTGAACAATTACTAGACTGTCTACTTCCCCACTCATCTCTCTCAGCACCTCTTGACTCAGCCTCTCTTTTTACAGAAGACACTTGATCCTTACAATAAAAAAGATGAAAAGGCTTAAGTGAGTTAGAAAATATTAGCATATTGCATACTGGCAAAAATCCAGTATTGTGCAACCCTAATGGAAACACATCAGCAGGCTATCTCCAGGCAGCGATGTAGTCCAAGGTGACCAATGCTTCCCTCAATGATCTTATGCAGTAAGGGCTGGTCTGCCATTGCCTTCTGCTGGGGCATTTTCCCTGACTGGGTTACAAACATTAGCAGAGTTAACATCGGAGGTATCACCTAAAGGAAAAGAAATACTTTGCCTGGTTGAGCTTTTCATGTTACTGTTAACTCCTTAAGTCAAACCAGTTGGCGATCAAAATAAAGTAACAGGCCATTTTTAGTATATCTCATGTTTATAGCATTTCTGATGTCCCTGTTCCTTTTCATTTTCCATTTGGTGCTCCCACTAGGCTGTTGTCCTGATTTCTCTATTTTGGGACTTGACCTGTCCCTGAGCAGCTGCCCAATGAGGAAGGGTATGTCAGCTTGCAATGGGAAAAGCTACAGAGGCACTAGTAGTCAGGCTAAAGTCGAGCCGGATCCAAGCTCTTGGCTCAGAGTTTTTGGCTACGCACCTACTGCCATGGGACATCTACGGATCTCAGGCCCCTGGATAACCGCCCAGTTACCTTCATAATTAATCTGGCCATGGATGGATATTTCAACAAATGCTGGAAATGTGAGAGAGCCCACACATGATGTCAAATACTGATTGATGTAAGAGTCACATGGCACATTAAGTGGAGTCTTGATTGGAAAAATCTGAACGTTTGTACACCTCATGGCCACATGCCAAATTAGACTGAACACAACAAGAAGGATATTCAGGAAAAAGGGTGGTGGGTTAGTATGGACTCAGTGTCAGTGCAAATACAATTTTCGTTGATACTGTAAATATGTCACATTACATGTAATCCTGATAAAGACAAAACTATCATTATTGCATTGGACTCTATTACTTAGTCTGCCAACCATTGCTAGTTGCCTATGTTGTAGACATTACACTTGGTATTTTTTACATTCTGTTTATGCCATGTCTCCCCTCTGGAGACCACTAACCTCCTACCCAACAGTAAACATCTCCCACATTTGAAAGGGCAAATCAGGAAAATGCTATTTTTAGGAGCAGTGCACTAACTTCAAGCAATAATGTTTCATTTGAGTATAAATACTGAGTTTGAATCAAACTATTTCATTTGGACCTCAAAAATTCACCTAACAAAACAAACATAAAACAACATTATTTGAGGTGCTGATGTCTAATTGTTGTAAATATAATAAGAAGACAAGTAAAAGTTCTTGATTTTCCAAAATACTTGAGAAAAAAGTTTACAATTGATTAGCGAAACACTTCAAGAACAATAACCTGCTCTATCACTATCAATATGGATTCTGTGAAAATCACTCAACCTCTATGGCTCTGATCCAGTTGATTGATAAAATATCTACAGGTCTAGATCAAAAGGAATTTACAGTTGGGATTTTTTATTGACTTATCTACAGCCTTCAACACTGTAGAGCATGCTGTTGTCTAAGCTAGAGGCATACGGGGTGTCTGATGTTGAGCTTGATTGGTTTAGAAGTTACCAGCTTAACAGGAAACAATGTGATGTTTGGAACGGAGCTAAATAATCGGACAGTATTATAAAGTGTGGAGTTCAACATGGCTCCATATCTGGCCCACTTCTAGTCCTGCATCAATGATTTCTCTATAATATCAAAGGATGCTTTTTAATTTAAATGCTGATGATACTATTTTTATCCCAGATAAAGAAGAACATAGGTTGATTGCTCAAATGATCAGTGTTTCTGTTTTTTAAAGAAGTGCTTATCGAGCATATCACGATCTTTAAAATGCAATGTGTTACAATACAAAAAGGAATGTTTGTCATTAACTAGGGCTGAACAATTGGGAAAACAATCAAATTGCGATTTTTTTTTTTTTTTACCTTATATTGCAATTGCGATATGATATGCAGTTAATTCTTAAGTTCCTATCTTATGTATTTTATAACAAACACAAGGAATTTAGGATTCTATATTATAAACAACACAATATTAGATTAAACTAGTGCTGAACAATTTGAAATCTATCTTCTCTATCATATCTTCTATATCCATAACATATGTTACTTTGAGGATTTTGACTCATATTGCAAATTGGATATGAGTTGCTGTATTAAAGGTAGTGATCGTTTTAATGTCATTCTCATAATTAACTTTAAAAAATGTACAAAAATGAATGCATCAGGATTTTTTGTAAACTATTCTAAAAGAAATGTCACTTGAATAATTGCATGGTATATAATACATAACAATTGGTATTTTGGCACAAACTTCAGGATAAAGAAATATTGCACCTTCTGCAATTTGAAAAGTGCAGCAGGCCGTGTTCAGATTTTATCTAGGGTTTGATAAATTGCCCAGCCCTACTATGAACTGTATTTTCCACCTGCTTTCAGGCTTTGAGTAAATGAATTTGCATGTTATTTGTGACAGGACCCCTCAGATGCACCCCTTAAGGGTTTCTTTTGTCCCACCTAGGCATTTCTTTTGTACATGTGTATCTTTGTCTCATTTAAGTCTTTCTTTTGCACAAATAAAAAAACTTAAGTCATGCTGTGTAGATGTAACCTTGGTGAATGTACTTTTTATTGTATTGAATATATTTTAGACCCAAATACTAGGATGATTTATTTTTGGAAATTGTGGGTTTTATAAAACCTAATGCTTTGTTACTCTATGCTTCCTCTTATGTCTACATATTTAATATTTTGTGCTCTGGTGCTTTGGTAATTTCTAAACTTTCTTGCTAAAAAACCTCTGAATTGAAATGAGGCGCCTTTACTCTTCATAAAAACTGGAACAATGAAGTCCAGTTCATTGATTCATTCTGCCACAGGGGTTTCATATATTTAAAATTTAAAAACAATGATTTGTCCACAGTGTGAAGGCTGCATGACTAAAGAAGCACAAAAAGCTCATAATCTGCAGCAGAGCTGGAGAAAGCTGAAGACTTGTTCTGCCACAGACTAACAGTTCATATTCTGAAATGAATGACTCATACTTTATCCAATCTTTCTGCGTGCTCTTTACATGCTCACAGACTTACACAGACACTCTCTCCCAGGCGGCCACAGCTCAGAAGCGCATCCAGAAGCCCAGTTGGAGCTTTGGACTTTGGAAATGATTCTGTCAGAAAGATGGATTCAGCCCGGCTGTTTGTGGTAGCATCTCTGAGCTCAGAAAATTCTCAAAGATTTGGTTTAGTTGGAGATGTCTCGGTTTGTGCTTCTCATCAGAGCCTTGTGCACAGTTTTCAGATATTGCAGTCCCGAAGTTTCCCCACAGGACGGTTCTGTGGAAGTGAAAGGGAAGAAGTGCAGCAGACAGACAGCAGAACACCAAGGTAGGTCTCATCGATCAGACGCTGTGACCCTATTAGTCCAGTCTGACACATCCTGAAGACATCCTGAAGTTTCTGTTCAACTTTGTAACAAGATGGCATTGCAAATAGTAGTTTTACTGATTAAATAATCATAAATTTATTTTGTGAAATAAGTCCCTTAATCACTTTATCTCAAGGTCAAAAGTTTTTCTTTTTTTTCTCTGTAGATATGCTAAGCACATACTAGCCTTCAGGCCTGTGCTAAAAATATGGATACAGCAATATTGTCACATGCACCTTGCTGATGTGTGTATTGACACAGATGTTACAGAATTAATATGGCCGAAAATGTTATGATGGCAGTTTTAAAACATACACCCCCCATGGTGCAGTCAAAAAAAATTCAGAAGATGGTAGGGGCTGTTAAACTGCATAACGCAGTGCACCCCTCACTCACAAAAAAATGTTACTAACACCAGTAACATAGATCATAGTGTTTATTGACTGCCAGCAACGCTAAAAGCAAATATACTGGATTATTTCTGGTTTCTTCAAACACCAAGAAGTCATGCAAGCTGTGCAGTAAACAAGGTAAAACACTTCAGCAACACCAATCTTCATCACCAGGCTAATTTGCAGTTAGCAACAACAGCTAAGCTCTCTGGGCTAATCTGTCATCCCAACTAACAGTGAATGACAAGTCACTTATCATGACATGTTAAGTCCCTTCTCTCCTGATCATCTTACTCCAACAAAAACAGACCTGCTGAATGGGAAAGGGTACCAATGATCCCATAAAATTGCACTGATTACTTCAAAACTACATCCTATAGAAGCCTTTAGATTTGTTCATTTGTCCCCAGGGCCCATGGGTTGGTTATTCAATAAGAACTTATATTCGACTGTTGAATTGAGTCACACCGATGACTGGAGGCTACTCCAAGATGTTACGAACCAAGAATAAAAAGAAGTCTCAATGCCAGAAGGCTGTTCAGCACTTGCCACTTGCTACACCAGAACAACCAAGAAATAAGCATCCATAACTGGACGAATATATCCCTTATTAGAAAGTGTTTGCAGATGGTTTCTAAGTTTGGCTTGTTAGCTACCTTCTAATGTATTCAACTACCACCTTTAAATGTACTTCCCATTTTGCACTTACCCTTTGGAAAGACTTTCACCTAAAAATCCACAACTTTCAAAACTGTTTCCCTTGACAGAACAAACCCATCCAGGAGCTGGTTCAGTCAGTTACAAAGAAAGGAGATGGAAGCAGTATTGTCTTGATTTCCCTCTGACACCAGTGTCAGAGATTTCTCCAGTGGCACTGATGTTTGAACTTTAATAACAGCCACCACAGTCCTGTTGCATTTAAGCCTTATATCTCCCAGAGATCACCTCATAACAAATAAGTCAGTTTAATATCTGCAGTATGTCCTTGGCTTCTTTCAAGTTAATTCTTTATCAGCATTAAAGGAGTGAATTTACTGTAGTTTTATCCCTCAGCTCAGTCATCCACTGTCTGATTATTTTGATCAAAAAATGACTTCCTTGAGTGTTCTGTGTAGTTCTATAGGAGAATACAGTAAAGAGTAAACCTCATACTAATGTAAATTAAAAGGCTTCCCTCAGCTGCTGGAAATCCCCATGTGAGGATACATGGGTGTCATGTAACATTTTCTGATGCCTTTGCATCAATGTGCTGCATAAACCAAAGTAAAACACATTCACCTCTAGATTTTCAAACGCAGGGAGCAAAATGTGTATCAAAGAAGCTTGACTGTGGCTGGGCGCCGCGTGTCAGAATCATTTGGGAGGATTTAACTGAGCCCTTTGCATCTCCTCTGTGCAGTCCTTTTCATCTTCAGCTGCTTTCCTGCTGGAGCTGGAGCTGCTGGCTCTCTGTCACTGAGGCTGTCCACCACCTTATGTGCAGTATCTGCTCTAGCTGGGGACACTGGCAGTAATCACATTTACTGGTTAGTATTTCTGGAGACATTTCTGAGGGAATATTCATTCATGTAACTGTAAATGTGATTCAAATGTAAAGAAAAGAAAAGCTTAAGTCTTTTGTCCTACCTGTGTTCTAGGACTAAAGCCTTGTTTCAATTACTGAAAAGCACCCTTTTTCTTCGAATCAATAAACCAACTTTTCATACTCCTACAATCAGATAAAGTTCTTGTGATATTTCAAGTTTTTGCCAATTTTCTAGTCAAAGTTTTGTTTTTTATGTACAGTTTTTGAGATACACATAAAACTGGTGGATAGAACCCCCAGTACTGAGACAACAAGAAGAGCTTCTCAGAATCACAGACTTCACACTCATGCATATTTATTCAGACAGTCACACACATGAATGATTTAGATTCTGTCCTATAAAAAAACCCCAAACGGACACAGACACACAAACAAGAGGACAGATGACAACTTCTCAACCTCACTTACAGTCCCAGGCTGAACTGTAGCTGTAACAACATCTAAAGTGTCACTTCAACTGACTCAAACGATGTCAAACTGCTGTCAGCGGAGGCAGCTCTGTGCCGGCTGTAGATGTACTACATTTAGTTATCCTCCTTCACACTTCTGGACAGTCAGACTACATATCCTAAAGAGTTAAAGGCTGTAAAACAGTGCTTACATGAGTCTCTTTTTCCCCATTCTTTAATATCTAGGGACCTTTGAGTGAACTTTTGAAAGCCTTTAGGAAGCCTTAAAGTCCTAACAGTATGCATGATAATACCACCAAAAACTTTTTGGGAGCTGACTTTATCATTTTCTCCTCCAAGGCAAATGAAAAGTTCTAGTCAAGTTCACAGTATCAAACATAACATTGCAAAGTTTGTACCATTGTAGCACACCGGTTATACCAGATTATACTGATGGTACCTAGGATGAATTTTCCCTTCACATTGCATGGTAACAAGAAGTACACAACCCTCCTGTATGTCCAAGGCTCTGCTCTCTCTGTTATTGTCAACGTTGCCTTCAGCTGTTCTTTGTCTTGAAAAGAAACATCATGCCCTTTTGATTTAAGGCGGTTTTTTTTTTACTGGTTAGGGTGAACAGGGTCAGTCAAATCCACATGAAACCTGCAAGTAGACACGACCCAGCCAGCAGTGCTCATTTAGAGCAATCTACAGCTTTCTGCAAACTCACACTTAATCATTTCAACACAATAGTCAAAGACTACCTGTTCTGCCATGATGTACAGAACTATTCTTAGCTGTTCTTTGCACTGAATTGCTCTGGATTACTGCTGGGATGGGTGCTGAGTAAAAGAAAACACTGGAATAATTCGTAGCTGAACTTAAAGAGTTCCTAACAAAGTGAATCACGACATCTTAGTTTTGTTGGAAAAGAACTGCATGAGGAAAGAAGATGTGCAGTACATGTAGTTCACGGTAGACGAAATAGTTTGTTTACTTTAATTTGTAATACTTTATTGGTAAAATTGAATAGTTTTATTTGTTTAGTTAGTTATTTTGACTCCATATGCTAATGGTTATTTGTTTTAAACTAATTCTCCCTCCATGGACCCCAATTAACATGTTTCCAACATTGGAAATTAGAGGAACAGAGGGCAGTGGGGCTGGGTTTAATTTGTGCAAAATAAAGAAAAACTGGGTAGTTATATTGGTTTAGGTTTTCCATGTTGGAGTAATTTGTAACAACACCTGTGATGTTACCTTACAAATGGTGTTTGATGTTGTTTTGATATATTTGATGGTGTTTTGATTTTAAAAAATAAATATCTAAAATTCAGAAGTTTTGGGGTTATATAACATTTATCATTGCATAGTATTCACACACAATATAGTACCAAAAATGGGTACCATTATGTACCGGTACTGGTTCACAAGTACC